>NW_024744839.1:10405427-10434642 GCF_018991925.1 Homarus americanus | reverse complement strand
CACACAACCAACAACCACCCACACACTCCAACAACAAACCACCCACACCCCAACAACCACCCACACACACCCCAACAACCACCCACACACCAAACAAACCAACCCACACCCCAAACAACCACCCACACACCCAAACAACCACCCACACACCCCAAACCACCCACACACAACAACCACCCACACACGCCAACAACCACCCACACAGCCAAACAACCACCACACACGCCAACAACCACCCCACACCAACAACCACCCACACACCAACCACCACACAACAACCACCCACACACCCAACAACCACCCACACACTCAAACAACCACCCACACACAACCACCCACACACTCCAACAACCACCCACACACCCCAACAACCACCCCAACACACTCCAACAACCACCCACACACCCAACAACACACCCAACAACAACAACCCACACACCCAAACCACCCACACCCCCAACAACAACCCACACACCAACAACCACCCACACACGCCAAACAAACCCACCACACCCCAACAACCACCCACCCACCCAACAACCATCACACACTCCAACAACCACCACACCCAACAACCACCTACACATTCCAACAAACACACACACCCCAACAACACACACACCCTCTCCAAATAAATCCACCAACACACCTCCCCACACTCCCCACCCCCAACACACTCACTCCCCACACATCACACACCCAAACACCAGGTAACCACCCACACACCAACAACCACCCACACCACACACACACACCCACACACACACCCAAACCACCACACACACACACACACCCACCCACTCCACACATCCTTGACCACCGAAGGGTCAAGACTTACCTGATGCCTCGAGGCCAGGTCAACTGTTGCTGGCCCACACCAACTCCTCCTCTGAACCCTCCTACCGAATATAAACATGTTCTCGCTAGTTATTATTTCATTTAGAAAGGAATGGAACCAGTGTTAAACAGAGGCAGTGTTGAACAGTGCTTGTCAGTAGAATAATCAACAGTAATAGTGGTACCTAAGTTGACCTTCACACAGTGAGGTCCCAGGTACCCAGTGATACGGCCCATGAGACTAACAACCAGCGACGTGTTGTCCGCCTGGAACCACACCTCACTATACACCATCTGTGAGGAACTAACACCACGAGACCCCCATAACACCACATGTGATGAGTACTACACCCACGTGAGCCCCCTCATAACACCATCTGTGAGGGAATTACACACCACATGATATCCCCATAACACCATCTGTGAGGACCATACACCACGTGTCCCCTCATACACCATCTGTGGGGTTACTACACCACGTGAGGCCCTCATAACACCATCTGTGAGGGAATTAACCACGTGAGGCCCCTATAACACCATTCTAGAAAGATTGTTACACCACGTGAGGCCCTCACAACACCATCTGTGAGGAATTACTACACCACGTGAGGTCCCTCATAACACCATCTGTGAGGGAATTACTACACCACGAGGCCCCCATAACACCATCTGTGAGGGAATTACACCACGTGAGGCCCTCATAACACCATCTGTGAGGAATTACTACACTCACGTGAGGCCCTCATAACACCATCTGTGAGGAATTCTACACCACGTGAGGTCCCTCATAACACCATCTGTGAGGAACTACTACACCACGTGAGGTCCCTCCATCATCTGGGAGGGAGTTAATACACCACTGTTCTGCTGTTCAACACCTACACAATCTGTTTGTTCACTATGTTCCTTCACCTTCTTCAAGAAGGCTTTGTTAAACCACCAATGTATGAATAAGTCATTATGTCCAATGATATTTTCAGCTCGCTGCAGAACTTTTCAATAAACTGTTAATTATTATTATATACACACACACACACACACACACACACCCACACACCCACACCCACCCATCCTCCATCAACCACACACACACACACACACACACACACACACACACACACACCACACACACACCTCCATCAACCAACCACACACACACACACACACCCTCCATCAACCAACCACACACACTACACACCTCCATCAACCACCCACACACACTACACACCCTCCATAAACCACCCACACCCACACACCTCCATCAACCACCCACACACTACACACCTCTCCATCAACCACCCACACACACTCACACACCCCATCAACCACCCCACACACCACACACCCTCCATCAACCACCCACACACACACTCACACACACCTCCATCAACCACACCCACACACCACACACCCTCCAACAACCACCCACACACACACACACCCTCCATCAACCACACACCCACACACCCTCCATCAACCACCACACACACACACCCTCCAACAACCACCCACACACACCACACACCCTCCAACAACCACCACACACACACCCTCCATCAACCACCCACACACACACCCCTCCAACAACCACCCACACACACACACACCCTCCAACCACCCACACACTACACACACCCTCCAACAACCACCCACACACACACACCCTCCAACAACCACCCACACACACACACACCCTCCAACAACCACCCACACACACACCTCCAACAACCACCCACACACACACCCTCCAACAACCACCCACACACACACCTCCAACAACCACCCACACACACACACACCCTCCAACAACCACCCACACACCACACACCCTCCATCAACCACCCACCACACACCCTCCAACAACCACCCACACACACCACACACACCCTCCAACAACCACCCACACACACACACACCCACCAACAACCACCCACACACCACACACCCTCCAACAACCACCCACACACTACACACACCCTCCAACAACCACCCACACAAACACACACACCCTCCAACAACCACCCACACACACTACACCTCCATCAACCACCCACACACTCACACCCACCATCAACCACCCACACACCTCCAACAACCACCCACACACACCACACCCTCCATCAACCACCCACACACACACCCTCCAACAACCACCCACACACACACACACCCTCCAACAACCACCCACACACACCCACACCCTCCATCAACCACCCACACACACACACACACCCACCAACAACCACCCACAAACCACACCCACCAACAACCACCCACACACACCACACCCTCCAACCACCCACACACACACACACCCACCAACAACCACCCACACACACCACACACCCACCAACAACCACCCACACACTACACACCCTCCAACAACCACCCACACACACACACACACCCTCCATCAACCACCCACACACACACCTCCATCAACCACCCACACACCCTCCAAACAACCACCCACACACCACACACCCTCCATCAACCACCCACACACACCCTCCAACAACCACCCACACACACCTACACACCCTCCATCAACCACCCACACACACACACACACACACACCTCCATCAACCACCCACACACACACACACACACACACCTCCATCAACCACCCACACACACCACACACCTCCATCAACCACCCACACACACACCACACCTCCATCAACCACCCACACACACACACCCACCCAACAACCACCCACACACACCACACCCATCAACCACCCACACACACACCCTCCATCAACCACCCACACACTACACACCTCCATCAACCACACACACACACACACACCCTCCATCAACCACCCACACACACACCCACCAACAACCACCCACACACACCACACACATCCATCAACCACCCACACACACTACACACCCTCCATCAACCACCACACACACCACACACACCCTCCATCAACCACCCACACACACACACCCTCCATCAACCACACAATAACACACACACCCTCCATCAACCACCACACACACACACCACACCTCCATCAACCCACCACACACACCCACCAACAACCACCCACACACACACCACACACACCTCCATCAACCACCCACACACACCACACACCTCCATCAACCACCCACACACACCCACCAACAACCACCCACACACACACACACCTCCATCAACCACCCACACACACACACACACCTCCATCAACCACCCACACACTACACACCTCCATCAACCACCCACACACCCACCAACAACCACCCACACACTCACACACCCTCCATCAACCACCACACACACCCACCAACAACCACCCACACACACCCACCAACAACCACCCACACACACCACACACACCCTCCAACAACCACCCACACACACCCTCCATCAACCACCAACACACACCACACACACCTCCATCAACCACCCACACACCACACACCTCCAACAACCACCCACACACTACAACCTCCAACAACCACCCACACACACTACCACACCTCCATCAACCAATCACCACACACACCCTCCATCAACCACCCACACACCACACACACCCTCCATCAACCACCCACACACACTACACACACCTCCATCAACCACCCACACACACACACACACACCCACCAACAACCACACCCACACACACACACACCCACCAACAACCACCCACACACACCACACACCTCCATCAACCACCCACACACACACACACCCTCCATCAACCACCCACACACACACACCCTCCAACAACCACCCACACACACACCCACACCTCCATCAACCACCCACACACACCACACCACACCTCCATCAACCACCCACACACACACACCTCCATCAACCACCCACCCACACACACCTCCATCAACCACCCACACACACACACAACTCCATCAACCACCCACACACACACCACACCTCCATCAACCACCCACACCACACCCCTCCATCAACCACCCACACAACCACACACACCCTCCATCAACCACCCACACACTACACACCCTCCATCAACCACCCACACACACACACACCCTCCAACAACCACCCACACACACCACACACACCCTCCATCAACCACCCACACACACCACACACCCTCCACCAACCACCCACACACACACACACCCCTCCAACAACCACCCACACACACCCACACACACTCCAACAACCACCCACACACACCACACACCTCCATCAACCACCCACACACACTACACACCCTCCATCAACCACCCACACACACCACACACCCTCCATCAACCACCCACACACACACACCCTCCATCAACCACCCACACACACACACACACACACCCTCCATCAACCACCCACACAACACACACTCCATCAACCACCCACACACACACCCTCCATCAACCACCCACACACACACCCTCCATCAACCACCCACACACCCTCCATCAACCACCCACACACACCACACCTCCATCAACCACCCACACACCACACACCTCCATCAAACCCACACACACACCCTCAATCAACCACCCACACACACCCACACACACCTCCATCAACCACCCACACACACCTCACACCACACCTCCATCAACCACCCACACACACACACACCCTCCAACAACCACCCACACACACACACACACCCTCCATCAACCACCCACACACCTCAATCAACCACCCACACACTACACACCTCCATCAACCACCCACACAACCACACACCCTCCATCAACCACCCACACACACCCTCCAACAACCACCCACACACCACACACCTCCATCAACCACCCACACACCCTCCATCAACCACCCACCTCACACCACACACCTCCATCAACCACCCACACACACACACAACCTCCATCAACCACCCACACCACCACCCGCCACACTCCACCAACCACCACACACACCTCCATCAACCACCCACACACACCTCACACACCTCCATCAACCACCCACACACACCACACACCCTCCATCAACCACCCACACACACACCCTCCAACAACCACCCACACACCCTCCAACAACCACCCACACACACACACCTCCATCAACCACCCACACCCACCCACCCTCCATCAACCACCCACACACACACACACCTCCATCAACCACCCACACACACCACACACCCTCCAACAACCACCCACACACACCCTCCAACCACCCACACACACCCTCCAACAACCACCCACACACACCACACACCCTCCATCAACCACCCACACACACCACACACCCTCCATCAACCACCCACACACACTACACACACCCTCCATCAACCACCCACACACACCTCCATCAACCACCCACCCACACCTCACACACACCCTCCATCAACCACCCACACACACCTCCAACAACCACCCACACACACCACACACCTCCATCAACCACCCACACACTACACACCCTCCATCAACCACCCACACACACACACACCCTCCAACAACCACCCACACACCCTCCACCCTCCATCAACCACCCACACACACACACCTCCATCAACCACCCACACACACACACCCTCCAACAACCACCCACACCACACACCCTCCATCAACCACCCACCACACCACACACACTCCATCAACCACCCACACACACACACACCCTCCAGCAACCACCCCACACACCACACCCTCCATCAACCACCCACACACACACCACACACACCTCCATCAACCACCCACACACACTCACACCCTCCATCAACCACCCACACACACACACACCCTCCAACAACCACCCACACACTACACACCCTCCATCAACCACCCACACACACACACACACCCTCCATCAACCACCACACACACACCCTCCATCAACCACCCACACACCCTCCAACAACCACCACCCACAACACACACCTCCATCAACCACCCACACACACACTACACACCTCAATCAACCCCACCCACACACCCTGCACACCTCCACCAACCACCCACACACACACACACACACCCACCAACAACCCCACCCACACCACACCACACCCACCAACAAACCACCCACACACCACACACCCTCCAACAACCACCTACACACACCCACCCAAACCACACACACCACACACCTCCATCAACCAACCACACACACACACACACCCCACCAACAACCACCCACACACACCACACCTCCATCAACCACCTACCACCCCACACACACCTCCATCAACCACCCACACACACCACACCCACCAACAACCACCCACACACACACACACACCTCCATCAACCCACCCACACACCTCCAAATAACCACACACACACACACACACCTCCAACAACCACCCACACACACCACACACCTCCATCCAACCACCCACACACACCACACACCCACCAACCACCCACACACCACACACACCTCCATCAACCACCACACACACACCACACACCTCCATCAACCACCCACCCACACACACACCTCCATCAACCACCCACACACACACACCTCCACCAACCACCCACACACACACTACACCCTCCACCAACCACCACACACACCACACCTCCATCAACCACCCACACACCACACACACCCTCCATCAACCACCCACACACACCACACACCTCCATCAACCACACACACACACCCAACCACCCCACACACACCCCAAACCAACCACACACCACACCACCAACTCCAACCCAACCACCACCAACCCACAATCAACCCAACCAACCCCACACCCACACCACTCCAACCAACCACCACACCCCACACACACACCACACACCTCCAACCACCCACACACACACACACACCTCCATCAACCACCCACACACACCACACACCTCCCATCAACCACCCACACACACCACACACTCCATCAACCACCACCACACACCTCCATCAACCACCCACACACACCACACCCTCCATCAACCACCCACACACACCACACACCTCCATCAACCACCCACACACACACACACACCCCTCAATCAACCACCACACACTCCACACACCCCATCAACCACCCACACACACTACACACACCTCCATCAACCACCCACACACACACACCTCCAACAACCACCACACACACACACACACCTCCAACCACCCACACACACTCCAACAACCACCCACCACACCACACACACCCAACCACCCACACACACCACACACCTCCATCAACCACCCACACACACCACACACCCATCAACCACACCCACACACACACACCCTCCATCAACCACCCACCACACTACACACACCTCCATACAACCACCCACACACACACACACACACCCTCCAAACAACCACCCACACACACCACACACCTCCATCAACCACCCCACACACACACCTCCAACAACCACCCACACACACACCTCCAACAACCACCACACACACACACACCTCCACCAACCACCAATCCACCAACCACCACACCCCCAACAACCACACCCTCCACCAACCACCACACCACACCACACCACCACACCTCTCCAACCACCACACCTCCACCCAACCACCTCACACCTACCCAACCACCCCACACCCTCCACCAACCACCCACCCCACTAACCACCCCACCCCACCAACCACCACCACACCTCCAACAACCACCACACCTCCCCACCACCAACCACCACACCCTACGAACGAACACACTCCACCAACCACCACACCTCCACCAACCACCACCACACCCTCCACCAACCACACCACACCCCATTCCAACAACCACACCTCCACCAACCACACAACACCTCCACACCACCACACCCACCACCCACCACACACCTCCACCAACCACCACACCATCCACCAACCACCACACCTCCCCACCCACCCTCCCACCAACCACTCACCTCCCACCAACCACCAACCTCCACCAACCACCACACACCCTCTCCACCAACCACCACACCCTCCACCAACCACCACATCCCCACCCCACATCCACCACACACCTCCACCAACCACCACACTCCACCAACCACCCTCACCTCTCCACCAACCACCACACCCTCCACCTCAACCACCAACCCTCCACCTCAACCACCACACCTCCACCAACCACCACACCCTCCACCCCACCACACCCCTCCACCAACCACACCCCCACAACCACACACCTCCACCAACCACCCCACCTCTCCACCACCCACCCCACCTCCACCAACCTCCACACACCTCCACACCAACCACCACACCTCCAACAACCACCACACACCTCACCACACCTCCACCAACCACCACACCTCCACCACACCACACACCTCCACCACCAACCACCACACACACCACCACACCCTCCACCAACCACCCACACACCTCCACACCAACCACCACACCCTCCACAACCACCACACACTTCACCCACCCTCCACCAACCACCCACACCCTCCACCTCAACCACCCCAACCCTAACCAACTCAACACTCACCACACCTCCATCCACAACACCTCCACCAACCACACCGCACCTCCACCAACCACCACACCTCCACCAACCACCACCTCCACCAACCACACCACACCCTCCACTACCACCTCACATCCTCCACCAACCACCAAACCCCACCAACAACCACACCTCCACCAACAACCACACCCCACCAACCACAACACCATCCACCAACCACCACCTCCCACCCTAACCACACCCCTCCTCCAACCACCACACCCTCCACCAACCACCACACCTCCCCAACCACCACACCCTCCACCAACCACCCCACCTTCCACCAACCACCACACCCCAACATCCACCCACACCCTCCACCAACCACCCCATATCCTCCACCAACCAACCCCACTCCACCAACCACCACACCCTCCACCAACCACCACACCCTCCACCCTAACCACACACCTCCCAACCCCACACCCTCCACCAACCACCACACCCCTCCATAACCACCACACCCTCCACCACACAACCACCACACCTCCATACCCACCACACCTCCACCAACCACCACACCACACCTCCACCAACCACACCCTCCACTAACCCCCACACCTCCACCAACCACCACACCTCCACCACCCCACACCCCCACACAACCACCACATACCCTCCACCAACCACCACACACCTACCAACCACCCCCACCCTCCACCAACCACCACACCCCTCCACCAACCACCACACACCCCTACCAACCACCACACCCTCCAACCACCACACCCTCCACCAACCACCACACACCTCCACCAACCACCACACCCCCAACCCCACACACCCTCCATCAACCACCACACACACTCCACCCAACCACACCCTCCACCAACCAACACACCTCCACCAACCACACACCTCCACCAACCACCACATCTCTCCACCAACCACCACACCTCCACCAAACTCCTCCACCAACCGCCACACCTCCACCAACTCCACACCTCCACCAAACCCACTCCCACACCCCCTCCATCAACCCCCACCTCCACCAATCAACACACCCTCCACACCCACCCTCCCACACACCACACCCTCCATCAACCACCACACCCTCCACCAACCACCCACACCCCCTCTCCAACCACCACACCCTCCACCAACCACCACACACTCCACCAACCACCACACCCTCCACCAACCACCACACCCTCCACCAACCACACCACAACCCTCCACCAACCACCCACACCCTATTCCATCAACCACACCTCCACCAACCACAACACCTCCACCAACCACCACACCTCCACCAACCCACACCTCCACCAACCACCACACCCACATCCACCAACCACCACACCTTCACCACACCCTCCACCAACCACCACACCTCCCCACCAACCATCACACCTCCACCAACCACCACACCCTCCACCAACCACTCACACCCTCCACCAACCACCACACCTCTCCACCAACCACCACACCCTCCACCAAACCACCACACCCTCCACCAACCACCCCACCCCTCCCAACCACCACACCCTCCACCAACCACCACACCACCACAACCACCACACCCTCCACCAACCACCCCACCCTCACCACACCCTCCACCAACCACCACACCCTCACCACCACCACACCCTCCACCAACCACCACACCCTCCACCAACCACCACACCCTCCACCAACCTCCACACCTCCACCCAACCACCACACCTCCAACAACCACACCCTCACCACACCCTCCACCAACCACCACACCTTCCACCAACCACCACACCTCCACCAACCACCACACACTCCCACCACACCTCCACCAACCACCACACCCTCCACCAACCACCACACCCTCCACCAACCACCCCACCCACCTCACCCCTCCATCAACCACCCACACCTCCACCAACCACCAACCCTACATCAACCACAACACTCTCACCACACCCTCCATCATCCACAACACCTCCACCAACCACCGCACCTCTACCAACCACCACACCTCCACCAACCACCCCACCCTCCACCAACCCACACCTCCACACCACCACACACCCTCCACCAACCACCCCCACCAACAACCACACCTCCACCAACAACCACAACCCCTCACCAACACACACCATCCACCACCCACCACACCCCTCCACCCACACACACCTCCACCAACCACCACACCCTCCACCAACCACCACACCTCCATCAACCACCACACACCACCCAACCACCTCACCCCACCAACCACCACACCCCACATCCACCACACCCTCCACCAACCACCACCAACCACACTCCACCTCCAACCACCCACACCCACCAACCACCACCCTCCACCTCAACCACACACACTCCACCCACACACCTCCACCAACCACCACACTAACCACCACACCTCCACCAACCACCACACACTTCTTACCACACCTCCACTCAACCACACAAACCTCCACCAACCACCCACACCCTCCACAACCACCACACGCCCACCAATCCCTCCACCAACCACCACACCCTCCACCAACCACCAACCCACATCAACCACCACACTCTTCACCCACACCCTCCATCATCCGCACACACCCTCCACCAACCACCCCACCTCTACCAACCACCACACCCTCCACCAACCACCCACCCTCCACCAACCACACCCCACCAACCACCCCACCTCCAACAACCACCACACCTCCACTGACACCACATCTTCCACCAAACACCAAACCCCTACCACAACACACCTCTCCACCAACAACCACACCCCCACCAACCACACAACACCATCCACCATCCACCACACCACTCCACACCAACCACACCCCCTCCACCAACCACCACACCCTCCACCAACCACCACACCTCCCACAAACCACCACACCTCCACCAACCACCCACCCTCCACCAACCACCACACCCTGACTATCCACCACCACCCTCCACCTCACAACCACTTCATATCCCTCCATCAACCAACTCACCTCTCCACCAACCACCACACACCTTCCATCAACCTCTCACCCCACCTTTAACACACACTCGTACCCCACACCTTCCACTAACCACCACACCTCCACACCACTACACCCTCCACCTCAACCACCCACACACACAACTACTACACCCTCCATCAACCACTCCACACCTCCTCCACTCTAACCACACCTCCACTCAACCCCCCACACTCTCCACCAACCACTCACAACCTACCCAACCACCTCCACACACCCTCCCAACCACCTCACACCTCCACCAACCACTTACACACTCTACCAACCACACCCACCTCCACCAACCACCACACCTCCCACCAACCACCACACCTCTACCAAATCTACTCTCACACCCACATGAACCACCCACACCTCCACCAACCACCACACCCCACCAACCACCACACACTCTACACCACCACACCTCCATCAACCACCTCACACCTCCACCCCAATCCACACCCTGCTAACCAACACACCTCCACTGAACCAGCACACCTCCATTCCAACCACCAGACTCTCCCACCAATCCACCACACCCTGTTCAACAACCACACCTCCACCAACCACAACACCTCCACCAACCACCACACCTTCCACTGACCCACCACACCTCCACCAACACCTGGATCTCCACCAACCACCACACCCTATTCTGAATACACACTTTCCACCAACCACAACACCCTCCACCAACCACACTCCCACCAACCACCTCACACCTTCCACCAACCACACACCTCTACCACCCCTCACATTCTGCACCATCTGCCACACTCACCAACCACCCCACTCCACACAATCCCCACACTACCAACCACACACCTTCATCAACCCACACTCCTCCAACACCTCACACACCCCTTCACCACACCTCCACCAACCACCATCTCCACCAACCACCACAGCACCTCCACCAAACCACCACACCTCCACCAACCACCACACTCTCTGCCAACCACCACATCAGTTTAACATCCTCCACCACCACCCTCCACCAACCACCAATCCTACATCAACCACCTCACACTCTCACTACACCCCCACCAACCACCACACCTCCACTCAACCACCCCTCCACCAAATCCACCACACCCTCCACCAACCACCCCACCTCCACCAACCACTCACACCTCCACTGACCACCTCACATCCTCCACCAACCACCAGACAGGAGCTGCCATGCACAGGCCAACCGGCCTATTGCAGACTCCTTATTTTCTTATGTTCCTATGTTGTTATGTTCACCACCACCCTTCACCACCCTTCACCACCACCCTTCATCAATCACCACCACAACCCATCACCAACCTCCACCATCCTCCACCAACCACCACCATCACCTTCCACCAATCATCACCATCCTTTACCATCTATCACCACCCTCCACCAATCAACACCACCCTCCACCAACCACCACCAACCTCCAACATCCACCCATCAACCACCACCACCCTCCACCAACAACCACTACCCTCCACCAACCACCGCCACCCTCCACCACCACCCTACAACAACCACCACAGCCCACCACCCTCCTGTACCACAACCCTCCAGCAACCACCACCATCCTCCACCAACCACCACCATCACCCTACACCAATCATCACCATCCTTCACCATCTACCACCACTTTCCACCAATCACCACCACCCTCCACCAGCCACCATCACCCTCCACCAACCACCATCACCATCCACCACAACCACCACCCTCCACCAGCAACCACCACCCTTCACCATCACCTCCACCCTTCACCAAGCACCACCACCCTCCACCAACAACCTGCCCTTCACCACCACCCTCCACCACCCCCATCAACCACCATACCCTCTACCACCACCCTCCACCAAACTGCTTCACCCTTCACCAACAGCCTCCACCCCTTCACCAACCATCACACACCACCCTCCACCAACAACCACCATTCTTCACCACTACCCTTCACCCAGCCACCACCACCACCCTCAACAACATTCTACCACCCTTCACCAACCACCACCACCACCCTCCACCAACCTAGCCCACCTTCACTAACCACCACCATCCACCAACCAACACCACCTTCACGAGACCACTACCACCACCCTCACCAGCCTCCACCACCCAGCCTGACCAACCACCACCACTACACTCCACCAACCTCCACCACCCTTCACCAGCCACCTCACCACCCTCCACCACCTCCTCTCCACCACCAACCACCACCACCCTCCCACCAACCACCTACCTCCCACCACCAACCACCACCACCTCCGCAATCCACCACCTCCTACACCGCCTTCCACCAACCACCACCTCCCTCCACCACCAACCACTACCGTCCCTCCACCAACCAACACCACCAACCTTCACCACCAGCCACCGCCACCCTCCACCACTAAACTCCCCCAACCACCACCTCCCTTCACCACCAACCACCACCACCCCTCAAGCGCCCTCCACCACCAACCAGCACCTCCTTCCACCACCAACCACTACCACCCTCATCAAACCACCACCACCACCCCTCCACCAACAACCACCACTCTTCACCACCACCCTCCACCGACACCACAACCCAGCCTCACCAACAGCCACTACCACCATTCACCACCACCCTCCACTAACTTCTGCATCCTCCACCAACCTCCACCACCACCTTCCACCACCAACCACCACCACCACCTCCACCACCTCCCACCAGTACTACCCTCCACTATCCACCACCCCGCCATTAACCACCACCAACTTCCACTAACCACCACCACCCTCCATCAGCCAACACCACCACCACCACCCTCCATCCACCTCCATCCACCACCAGCCACCACCACCCGCCATCAGCCACCATCAACCCCTCCACCAACCACCACAACGCTCAATCAGCCACCACCACCTCCATCACCTCCCACCACCTCCAACCTCCACCACCCTAAACCAGCCACCACCTCCCTCCTCCACCAACAACCACTACCCTCCACCAGCCACCGCCACCCTCCACCACCACCCTACAACAACCACCACCACCTCCCTCCATCACCTCCATCCACCTGACCACCACCACCCCGCCATTGGCCTCCAACAGCCTCCACCAACCACCACCACGCTCAATCAGCCACCCACCACCCTCCATCACCTCCCTACACCTCCAGCCTCCACCACCCCTCCACCAGCCACCACCAGCCCCCACCACCCTCCCAACAACCTCCTCCCTCCACCACCAACCACCTCCACCTCCACCAACCACCACCACCACTCACCACCACCCCTGCACCAACCACCACCACCCACCATCAGCCACCACCACCCTCCACCAACCACCTCCCTCCACCACCAACCACCACCACCTTCCACCAGCAACCACCACCTTCTCCACCACCCTCCACCAACAACCACTACTCTCCACCAACCATCACCTCCTTCCACCAGCATTCACCACCACCCTCCACCAACCACCACTTCCCTCGACTACCAACCACCACCACCCTCTGCAAACACCACTACCCCCGAACCACCACCTCAAGACACCCACTGGCCATCACCACTCTCCATAAGTAACCACCACCACCCCTCCACCACCAACCACCACCACCCTCCACCAGCCACCACTACCCCTCCACCACCAACCACCACCAATCCTCCCCAACCACCACCTCCTACACCGCAGCCACCACCACCTTCCACCAACCACCACCACCCTCCACCACCACCCTGCACCAGCCACCACCACCCTCCACCACCACCTGCACCAACCACCACCACCCTGCACCAACCACCAGCACCCTCCACCACCAACCCACCGCACCTTCCCCAAACCACCACGACCCTCCACCACCAACCATCCTCCCTCATCCACAAACCACCACCACCCTCCACCACCACCCCTGCACCAACCACCACCACCCTGCACCAACCACCAACACCCTCTTACCACCAGCCACCACCACCCTCCCCAACCACCAACTCCCTCCACCACCAACCATCACCTCCCTCATCCACAAACCACCACAACCCTCCACCACCCACCACCACCCTCCACCACCAACCACCACCCCCTCCACGAACCACCACCACCATCCCACCACCACCACCAACCACCATCACCCCTTCCCAACCACCACCTCCTGCCACCAACCACCACCACTCTCCACCAGCCACCACCAACACCCTCCACCACCAGCCACCACCACCCTCCAACACTGCCTTCCACCAACTACCACCACCCTCCACCAACCACCACCTCCCTCGACCACCAACCACCACAACCTTCCACCAGCAACCACACCACCTTCACCACCACCCCTCCACCAAAACCACTACTCTCCACCAACCATCACTTCCTTCCACAACTACCACCACCCTCCTGCTCACCACCTCCTCGACCACCAACCACCACCACCTTCCACCAGCAACCACCACCCTTCACCACCACCCTCCACCAAAACCACTACTCTCCACCAACCATCACTTCCTTCCACCGGCATTCACCACCACCCTCACCAACCACCATTTCCTCCTGCACCAACCACCACCGCATCCACTTACCAAACACCACTACCACAGCAGCCACCTCAGACCTACCAGCCATCACCACTCTCCACCATTAACCACCACCACCCATCACCACAAACCACCACCACCCTCCACCACCCAGCCTTCACCACCAGCCACCACTACCCTCCACCAGCCACCACTGCCCTCCACCACCAGCCACCACCACCTCCCCAACCACCACCTCCCTACACCACCAACCACCCACCACCCTCCACCAACCCACCACCACCCTCCACCACCACCCTGCACCAGCCACCACCACCCTCCACCACCGCCCTGCACAACCACCACCACCACCCCTGCACCAACCAACACTCTCACCACCTACCACCACCACCTTCCCCAAACCACCACCACCCTCCACACCAACCATCACCTCCCTCATCCTGAGCCACCACCACCCTCCACCACCACCTGCACCAACCACCACCACCATGCACCAACCACCAACACCCTCCACCAGCAGCCACCACCACCCTCCCCAACCACCAACTCCCTCCGCCAACACCACCTCCCTCATCCACAAACCACCACAACCCTCCACCACCCACCACCACCCTCCACCACCAACCACCACCACCCACTCCACAGACCACCACCATATCCACCACCACCACCAGCCACCATCACCTTCCCCAACCACCACCTCCCTGCACCACCAACCACCACCACTCTCCACCAGCCACCACCCACCACCCTCCACCACTAACCACCACCACCCTCCAACACCACCTTCCACCAACTACCACCACCCTCCACCAACCACCACCCTCCCCTCAGCCACCAACCACCACTACCCTCCACCAACCACCACACCACCACCCCTCCACCAACATTCCGCACAGCCGCAACCACCACCACCACCCTAAACCAACATAAACCACCTTTTCACTAACCACCACCATCCACCAGCACCACCACCCTTCACCAACCACCACCACCACCATCCACCAACCTCCACCACCCTTAGACCAACCACCACCACTACACTCCACCAACCTTCACCACCCTTCACCAACCACCACACCTCCCTCCACCACCTCTCTTCACCTGCCAACCACCACCTCCACCACCAACCACCACCACCCCTCCACCAGCCACCACCTCCAGCACCGCCAGCTACCAGCCACCACCTCCCTCCACCACCAGTCACTGCAAGTCCTCCACCAGCCACCACCACCAACCTCCACCACCAACTACCACCACCTTCCACCACCACCTCCTCCAACCACCACCTCCCTCCACCACCAGCCACCACCACCCTACACCGCCTCCACCACCAACCAGCACCTCTTTCCATCACCAACCACTACCACCCTCCTCAAACCACCACCACCACCCCTCACCCAACAACCACCACCCTTCACCACCAACCTCCCGCAACCACCACCACCTTCCACCAACAACCACCACCCTTCACCACCACCCTCCACCAAAACACCACCACTTTCCTGTCAACCACTACCCATGCCACCACCCTCCACTAACTACCATCCTCACCACCACCCTCCACCACCAACCACCACCGCCGCCATCCCAGCCACCCATCAACCTCCACCAACCACCACCACGCTCAATCAACCACCACCACCACCCTCCATCACCTCCCTCCATCACCAGCCGCCACCACCACCCTCCACCAGCTACCACCTCCTGCCACCAGCCACCTGCCTTCACCACCAGCCACCACCCTTCACCACCACCTCCACCAACAGCCACTTCTCTCCACCTAACCACCACCACCCTCCGACCACCCTCACCAGCAAACCACCACCCTTCACCACCACCCCTCCACTAACTACCATCATCCACCAACCTCCACCACCGCCCTCCTCCACCAACTACCACTACCTCCACCACCTCCAACAACCACCACCCACCACAACCACCACAGCTCTTCTGCCCATCACCCTCCACCAACTACCACTACTCTCCTGGCCACCACCTCCCTCCACCACCAACCACCACCACTCTCCACCAACCACCACCACCACCCTCCACCACCAACTACCACTACACTCCACCTCCAGCAACCACCACCTTCCACCAGGAATCCACCACCCTTCACCACCACCCTCCATCAGCAACCACTACTCTCCACCCCACCAACCACCACCACCTCCGCGACCACCCCATCCACCAGCAACCACCACCCTTCACCACCACCCTCCACTAACTGCCATCATCCACCAACCTCCACCACCACCCTCCACCACCAACCACCACTACACTCCACCACCTCCAACAGCCACCACCCACCACCAACCACCACCCTCTTCACCACCACCCTCCCACCAACTACCACTACTCTCCACCAATCACCACCATCCTCCACCAACAACCACCACCATTCACCACCACCCCCCACCAGCAACCACTACTCTCCACTAACCACCACCACCCTCCACCAAACAACCACCACCCTTCACCACCACCCTCCACCAACAACCACTACTCTCCACTAACCACCACCACCCTCCACGACCACCCTCCACCAACAACCACCACCCACCACCAACCACCACAACTCTTCACCATCACCCTCCACCAACTACCACTACTCTCCACCAACCACCACCTCCCTCCACCACCAACCACCACCACTCTCCACCAACCACCACCACCACCCTCCACCAACAACCACCACCCTTCACCACCACCCTCCACTAACAACCACTACTCTCCACTAACCACCACCACCCTCCACGACCTCCCTCCACCAACAACCACCACCCACCACCAACCACCACAACTCTTCACCATCACCCTCCACCAACTACCACTACTCTCCACCAACCACCACCTCCCTTCACAACCAACTACCACTACTCTCCACCAACCACCACCTCCCTCCACCGCCAACCACCACTGAAGGTTCCAAGTGTTCCCTGAAGAAAGCAGTGATGGGTAGGGAAACACTGGGTAACACTGAAGTCCATTTATTAAAGTGTAGGAGAAATACAAGTGGTGACTAGCGTGTGCCATGCACGGCCCACAGAGTCAGACTGAGACTGCCTTGAGATATGGCAGCCTCGGGGCAATGTTGCCACATAACACGTGCAGTGTTGCCACGTAATTATATACATAGATGCTACTCGGCACAGCAGCTTAGATACATAACCTACATCTCCCTCCCCCCTCACGCTCATAGTCTTTGTCTTGAGCGGACTTATTAGTCCTAAGTCGCTCCGAGCGTCGAGGTGCACTGTGGGGCGGATCCTCGTGAGGTGTAGGGGACTCGTCCTCGGTCAGGGGGCCAGCAGCAGGGGGTGGGACAGGCCGGAGGAAGCGGCGGTTCTTCCACCAGACACGGCCTCTCGGCATCCTGACCTTGTAGTCCCACAACCGGCCGACGCCCATTACTATGCCCACCTTGTCCCAACGTGTCGTCGTCGGGTCCTGGACGCGGACAAGGGCACCAATCTCCAGTGACTGAAGAGGGCGGGCATGGTCGTCATACCGAGCCTTGGCGTCCTGGGCGCGTGAAGCGGCGCGGCGGTCGCAGCTCTCGGCTCTGGTCTGCCACTCCTTCGCAAAGGCCTTGGCGTGTGCAGGAACGCAAGAGCGGAGAGGGTGACCATACAGGATCTGGGCAGGGGAGCGCCCTGTGTGAGTAGGAGTATTACGTAACTCCAGGAGTCCTTTGTCAAACGCCTCACAGTCTATGTTGCCTGAAGGGGCCACCTTGAGGATGAGGTGCTTGACTATCTTGACAGCAGCCTCAGCATGACCATTTGACTGTGGGTAGTGGGGTGTTGACACGATGAGACGGACTCCCCAACGCTCCAGGAATCCTGTGAAGTCCCGGCTGGTGAACTGTTGCCCACCGTCCGTCCGCAGACGTACGGGGACGCCCAGGTCATGAAAGAGGTGCCGGAAGTGGCGAATGGTGGCCGCGGACGTCGTGTCCGAGCCACAGATTACCACCACAGGCCAGCCAGAGAGTCGGTTGGCGACAACTAGGAAATGTTTCGCAGCTGTGCTGAAGAAATCAGCCGACACAGACTCGAAAGGCCTGGTGGGTTCGTCGTCGCACAAGAGGGGCTCCTGCTGTTGACTGGGCTGCATGATCTGGCACGGCTCACAGGCACGGACCGTATTGACGACATCCGCGTCAATGCCGGGCCAGTACACAGCCTGCCTTGCTCGGCGCTTGGTGGCCTCTGCTCCACGATGGCTGTCGTGTAAGCGGGCCAGAACGCGACGACGGAGAGCAGCAGGGACGACCACACGGGCACCGTACAGGACGAGGTCCCCATCTGCGTAGAGGTCCTCACGTATCTTCCAATACGGGCGTAGGGCGTTGTGGAGGTCAAAACGGTCGCGAGGGAACCCAGTCCTCACACTCACCAAGAGCTGAGTGTAGGAGGGGTCGTCGCGAGCCGCGGTCTGTAGTTCCTCAAGGACCAGATCGCTGTCGGGTGGCGACACTGAGGCCTGGGTGCTGGTGAGGGACTGTACGGCCTGCAAAGTGACGGTGTTCCTGACGGAGAAACCGGCCTCGGTGCTGAGCATCTCGTCTTCAGGTGTCGGGCAGCTGACTGGGGAGCGGGAGAGGACATCCGGGATGCACAACTCCTTACCTGCTCGCCAAGCCGCGGTGAAGACGAAGGCCAAAATCTTCTCCTTCAGGCGCTGGAGGCGGGGATTCTCGATGGCGTCCAGCGAATAGTGATTAAGAATGGGGACCAAGGGCCTGTGGTCTGTGATGAGGTCGAAGTGCTGTTGGCCAATCAAGTAAAATTTGCACTTCGATAAGGCCCATACCACTGCCAGCAGCTCCAGCTCGATGGTAGCGTAGCGAGACTCAGCATCGGTGAGGAAGCGAGAGCCACACTGTTCGAGCCGGTACTTTCCTCCACGGTGATCATGGAGAAGGGAGTAACCAACCCCGTACAGGCGCGAGGCGTCTGTCTGGAAGACGGTGGAGAGCGCTGGGTCGAAAGTAGCGAGGATAGGTGGACTTGACAGGGCCTCCTTCACCTTATGAAAGGCGAGGTCGTGGTTAGGGGTCCACGTGAAAGTCCTCTTGGGGCTCATCAGGGCCCGGCAGCGGCGGAGACGTCAGGGGAAAATTCTGCCAGTTGGTTCACCAGGCCCATGAAAGACCTGAGATCCGTAAGGTTGGCAGGTTTTGCAAGGTCCGCTATGGCGCGAACTTTCTCCGAATCCGCAGCAATGCCATCCCTTTATAGTCGGTAGCCACAGAAAGACACTGCAGGTGCGGCCAAGACGAACTTCTCGGCATTCAGAGTGATGCTGTGCGTCCTACACCTGGTCAGTACCTCGTCGATGCGTCGAAGATGCGTCAGGTAGTCCTCATCGTAGAGGAGGACGTCATCCACTACCTTCACGCAGTTGGTCAAGCCTTGAAGTGCCATGTCACCACGGAGACAGAAGGCGTCCCCCGTAGCAGCGAATCCCATAGGGCCACGGCAGTCGCGGAAGCGTCCGTAAGGCGTGGTGAAAGTGGTCAGTGGCTGATCCTCCTTCTTCAGTGGGATCTGCCAGTAACCACAGAGGGCGTCCACTGTCGAGAAGTGCCGTACCTTCGGGTCCACATTCCGTATAGCTGCAAAAGGTGTGGGTGAAGGGTGGGCGGGACGGGACACCTGGCTGTTAAGCTTAGACAAGTCGGTAGTAATCCGCACTCCACCGTTAGTCTTAGCCACAGCAACTAGAGGGTGGCACCAAGGGGACGGGTCGTCACCAACAGGTACGATGACACCCTGGGCCACCATGGAATCCAGTTCCTTCTTGACTGAATCCCTGAAGGCGAGAGGAATCAACCGAGGAGTGTGTATGGCAAACGGCTGTGCATCTTCCCGCAGGTGTATCCTCATAGGCGGACCCGCCATAGCCTTCAGTGGCGCGGTCCGTAGGGCCTCCTTCGTCACTGTCGCGATCCCACTACCCTTTATACCTGGGGAGTGAAACCTACCCCAAGTTATTAACAAATAAAGGAACAAATAGGGAACACGGCAATAATTATCCCCACAAAAACCTACTCAACTAAATGTACTTGAAAAAGTATGAACAAGTTGAAATAAGTAAGTCACAAAAGGGAAGATAATTAATTAATTCAATTTATGTTCTAAAGGGAGTAATGACTAGCAAACATGAATTTAAGGGTATAAGTAATTGTATATTTAAATAAGAGTGATGCCGGAAGGGTGAAAATACACAGTAAGGAGTTAGACCAAACGAATATTACTTAACATAACTATATTACACAGACATACAAAATATATACATACAACAATCCCTACAAAATAGTTATTTCCTACCAAACAGGAGATTCCTTACCACCAGGATCCCTTCCTAGGTCTAACTAAACGTGTCACTAATACCTGATACCCCTAGGGCATTGCAGAAGACTGGACAAGGCACTAGACAAGGGTCAAGGCTAGAGAACGAATGGACACGTCTACCATATGCCACGGTTTTTCGCTACTGGGGAAGCGTGGGGCACGCCGTGGAGGAGAGCGTCTCATATCACTTGATCCAGGACATTTGCTGGATAGTTTATATAATTAATTAATACTACTCTTAATTTGACTTAACAGAGTAAGACAATGATGCATATTAATAACATACATAAATATACAATTAACCTAAGTAACTAAGAACAATAATAATATAATAAGTACAATTAACAAGTTAATAGCTTGTGTGAAATGTAGGCGTGAACATATGCCTCACGCTATGCGAGTTCCCGAGCGCTCAGGCACGTGACAGTCACCAGCACATCCGAGTACTCCTTGAGGAAGTAGGCCCTTGCGGCTGAAGGAGACATCTCGCTGTGAAGAGGAAGCAGCCGTGACTTGGGTGGAGGAGGGGCGGAAGTGGACGCGGGTTCTGGGCAGCTCTGTGCGGCAGCACAAGGCACGTCGCTTGGTGATTCACGCACCCTGCTGGCGGTGTACCGAGCAGCTCGGATCTGCTCAGGAAAGTCTCTGGGCACCACGCCTAACTCCTTGCAGTGCTCCCACGACAACAAGGGTGTAGCGAGAGTAGGCTGCACGTCGATCCATCCGTGACACGACCTGTCGCGGTAAGTGATCTCCGCTTGAAAGGAGCCCATAGCGGCCGGCATCTGGGAACCGTCCGCATTGTAGTACTGCAGCTGCGGTGGTGGTCCCAGGCCGCGTTTGGTGAGGCCCAGTTTCTGGAGGTGCTTCAGGCCTATCACCGTAGTATCAGAGCCGGTGTCCGGTATCACCTCGATGTGACCCGACACATCACCGTGTGTGACGGTGACGCGGATGGTAGGGGAAGGGGTAGCCCTGCGGCGTGTGGTCGATTCCACCCTCCTGATGTGACTCAGCTGCTGCTTGGGGCTGCGTGGGCCATCTGAAGGGGGCTGCGTGCGAACCATCCCGAGGGAAGTGCGCTGCTTTCCTCCTCGTCTCGGGCTTTTGGGCTTGGGTTGGCGGCAGCACTTGTCGTAGTGTCCATAGCGACCGCAGGCCTGACACTTGTGGCCTCGTGCAGGGCACCTGTCTGTGTTAGACCAGTGGCCCTTACGGTCACATCCACGACACAGTGCGTTGGCGGCCGGGCATGTCTTGGGGCCATGCTGCTTTCCACAGCTGCCACAGGAAGCACTAGGCGGAGCCGTGGAAGAACGTGCGGCAGCCTTCACGTTGTTGGCCGCCTGCTTACCCTTCTTGTACTGTGAGATAGCTCTCACTGCAGGTGGGGCCCATAAGGCAGAGGTGGCGGACTTGGTGGCCTCGTATGACCGACATTCAGTCACTACCACCTGGAGTGTGGAGGAAGCGTCCAGGGGGATGAGTCGCTGTACCAACTCTTCTCGCCTGACACCTGTCAAGATCCCGTGCTTGATCTAGGCTTCCTCACATTCCTGGCTGTGCGCCTTGCAGACGTCGATCTCCTCCGACAAACACTTTAAACGTACAAAAAAGTCGTCAAAGGATTCATTCTCTGCCTGCTTGCAGCTGGTGAACGCGCGGCGATGCAAAGCCTCTTTATTCCGACCTTTAACATGCTCCAGTAAAAGGTCGAGCACATCTGTCACTGACGACGTAGAATCAGGAGGCACTTGCAACATGTGCTCCAAAACTCTCTGGGTCTCCAGCGACAAACACATCCGCAGTTGGATGAGCTGTTTGTTTGGAGGCATGCTGTCAAGGTCCACCATCGTGGAGTAATCTGTCCAACGCCGCCTCCACTCACGAAAAAGCTGAAACGTGACGTCTGGTGAGAGGGCGGGTGGGGGTTGAACAGATGCCTTGGGAGCTGCTGGAGTAGCAAGAGTGCCTGGAGGACGCGGGTGTGGTGGGGGAGGGTGCGCGAGTGAGGGAGGGTGGGTTAGCACCAGGGTCGCCAATATTGCATCACAGTGCACCTTTTCCTCCTCTCTTCGTGTCTCCTCCCTACGAAGTTCCATCTCTCTGCGTCTCTGGTCCCTGTGATCCATCCACCTCAGAATTGTTGCAATGTCCGTTGCTGTAGGTGAAGGATGAGGGGCGGTGGGCGCAGAAGCTCCATCTGTGCCCGGTAGAGGAGAAGATGGTGGGGAGTTGTGTCTCCCATCTTGACGTTTTCCCTTCTCACCGCCCATCTTGGTATGCTTGAACTGCGCTGTTTAGTATATAAAGTGGCGCCTCATCAGCTCGAACCACATATATATGACATAAACAGCGCAGAAATAACGCATAGAGTCCACTGTTCTGTCCGTGAGTGAGTTCGTGTGTGCGTGCGTGTGTGTGTGTGTGTCTGAGACAGCAGATGCAGTGGCCTTAGGCTGGAGCCGCCGCTGAGGCAAAAACGTCAGTGTCTCCCCAGATGTCACACGAGAAGGGTGTACGCCTGCTTGGTCCGTGGGTACCACAAAAAACAGGCCAATGCTCAACTCTCAGCTCGAGACACACTAATACACTGACACTAACACTGCCACCCTCACTAGAACGCACTGTGACGGCGCAACACTGCGCGTTGCGGCGAAACACAACACAACACACTAAGAGTCGACGCGCACATCGCCGGCAGTCGCACATCGCCGGCAGTCGCACATCGCCGGCTAACTGTCCATTGTTCACACACTTGTAAGTCCACAGATCCTACTCACTGCGCCATGAAGGTTCCAAGTGTTCCCTGAAGAAAGCAGTAATGGGTAGGGAAACACCGGGTAACACTGAAGTCCATTTATTAAAGTGTAGGAGAAATACAAGTGGTGACTAGCATGTGCCATGCACGGCCCACAGAGTCAGACTGAGACTGCCTTGCCATATGGCAGCCTCGGGGCAATGTTGCCACATAACACGTGCATTGTTGCCACGTAATTATATACATAGATACTACTCGGCACAGTAGCTTATATACAAGGTTACTACTCGGCACAGTAGCTTAGATACATAACCTACAACCACCACCCTCCACCGGCCACCACCACCAACCACCACCACCACTTCCCACCGCCACCAACCACTACCACCCTCCTCCAACCACCACCACCACCTCCACCACCACCACCTCCATCAACCACCACCACCTCCAACCACCTCCACCACCTCCACCACCAACCACCACCACCTCCACCACTACCCTCCACTAACCACCCTCCACCAGCCATCAGCACCCTCCACTACCGCCTTCCACTAACAACCACCCTCCATCAACCACCACCACCCTCCTCCATCCACCACCACCACCCCTCCACCACCACCCTGCCAACCACCACCACCCTCCCACCAACCACCCACCACTGCACCACCACCACCCTCCACCACCAACCCCCACCACCTCCTCCTCCACCACCAACCATCACCTCCCACCACCACCATCCTCCTCCAACCACCACCACCTCCCCACCAACCCCACCAACCACCACCCTCCCCCAACCACCTCCCTCCACCACCAACCACCACCACCACCACCACCAACCTCCTTTCACCACCACCCACCACCAACCACCACCTCCTCCACCACCAACCACTCCTCCACCAACCACCACCACCACCTCCACCAACCACCACCACCACCATCCTCCACCACCAACCACCACCTCTCCACCAACCACGCCCTCCACCACCAACCCCTCCTCCACCATCCACCACCCTCCTCCAACCACCCACCACCACCACCACCACCACCTCCACCACCACCTCCAACCACCACCACCACCTCCACCACCACCACCACCACACCACCACCCCCACCCACCATCACACCTCCACACCACCTCCACCAACCACCACCACTCCATCCAACCCACCACCACCTCCATCCACCTCCCCAACCACCACTGCCCTCTACCCACCACCAACCACCACCACCCTCCACCAACCACCACCAACACCCTCCCCCAACCACCACCACCACCCTCCATCAACCACCATCAACCTCTATCATCAACCTTCACCATCAACCACCCCCGACCATCCCCCCTCAAGGGTCCAACACTACCATGGTAATGACCTAGAATTAGCGTGAATCAATACCATACGAGACACTTGTACATTAAAGTACTTAGTTGTCAATAATAGATCGGTAATCAATAACTTTAAAGAGATTTTTATTATATTTTGAGGAAGAAAATAGAGGTCAATAAATATTGGATAGAAATATATTGTGAGAATTTGTTTTTCCTATTGTTAAATTACGTTTTTGTAGTTTAAATGTATCAATAATATATGTTTATGATTAAATATAAGAATTATTATAGCAATTACGTTATATAATTATTATAGATGATGTAAATTATACATAAATTACCTCAAGTATGATATACGAGGAGTATAGTTTTGGCTAGAGCTAGGAACTATTTATTGATTGTTGTGTAAGAGAGCTTATGGTTTATGACTTATAGATTAATAGTAAATGAATATCAGTAAAGGAGGATAATAGCTGTTAATGAAGGAGCGGTTATCATAAAGTAGCCGTAATGTTATATTACGAGTATGTTGAAGAAGCTTTATTATGTAAATGAGACAAACAGCTTATAGTTAATTGGTTCATTATGTCACGTGACTAATGTTGGCACATGATGAATAACTTAATAGTTAAAATTCATGTATACAAGTACCTCAGCATACTGTATATGAAACAACGTCTTCAAGTATACAAGTAGTACCTCGACATGTATAAAACAACGTCTTTATGTACAGTATATAAGTACCAAATGTATACAAGTACCTCGATATTTATATAAGTACCTTGACATATATACAAGTACCTCGACATTTATATAAGTACCTTGACATGTATACAAGTACCTCGACATTTATATAAGTACCTTGACATGTATACAAGTACCTCGACATAAGAACCTAGGGACATAAGAATGGAGGAAACTGCAGGTGGCCTATTGGCCCAAACTAGGCAACCTGGTGTACTCCCAACCCCTATCTCTTTCCAGGGTGTTCGAGTTATAGATGATGCTTGGTAACTTGTTACACACATTCACTACTTTATTTCCAAACCAGTGTTTACCTATCTCACACCTAAATCTAAATTTATTTAATTTAAAACAATTGCTACGGATTCGCTCCTGGTTGGATAGTGTCATGTGCCTGTAACTCTTAGGAACACGCATGTCGTGTGGTATCTGTTTATGCCTCCACTCCACACAAGCTATTAATAACTTGTTATTTTTACTATTATCTTATTGTTGTTCTTAGTTTCTTAGGTTAATTGTATATCTATGCATGCCATTAATATGCATCATTTGTGTTACTCTGTTAAGTCAAACCAAGAGTAGTATTAATTAGTTATAAGACTATTTGGCAACTGTCCTGGGTCACGTGAGCTGAGACGCTCCTCACTAATATGCTGTGTGGCCAAAGACTCTCTCTCTAGTAAACCGTGATATAGGCAAGACGTGTCCACACAGACTCTAGCCTCGACACTTGCCCAGTATACTGTAGACCTGCCTTGTTCAGTCTTCTACAATACCCTAGTGGTATCTGGTAATTAGTGGCACGTTAACTTAGGCCTAGGAAGGGATCCTGGTGTTAAGGAATCTCCTATTTGGTAGGAAATATCAAGTTGGTTGTGATTGCTGTGTATTTATTGAAATGTCTGTGTTTAAAATAGTTAATGTTAAGTAGTATTCATTTGATTTAACTCCTTAAAGGTATATTTTCACCCTTCCGGCATCACTCTTATTTTAATATACAATCACTTATTCCCTTAAATTCCATGGTTGCTAGACAGTACTCCTTTAAGAACATAAATTGAATTATTTAATTATCTTCCCATTTGTGACTCACTTACTCCAACTTATTCTTATTTATTCAAGTACATTCAGTTGAGTGGGTTTTTGTGGGGATAATTATTGCCGTGTTCCCTGTTTGTTCCTTTATTTGATGATAACTTGGGGTAGGTTTCACTCCCCAGATATAAAGAATATTGGGATCACGACAATAGTTTAAGCACCTTAGTTATATAACCTTTTTGTTTACCCCTGACTTCGATTTATACACCTTGATCATATCGCCCCTCATTCTACGTCTCTCGAGTGAGAA
>NW_024744839.1:10350427-10402927 GCF_018991925.1 Homarus americanus | reverse complement strand
CAACACATCAGTTGGTACAGTAGCCTCACCAATACATCAGTCGGTACATGAGCCTCACTAGTACGTCATCGACACGACATGTGGTACAGGTTAGCCTCACCAACACGTCAGCTGGTACAGGAAAGCTTCACCGACACGACATCTGGTACAGGATAGCCTCACCGACACGACAGCTGGTACATGAGAGCCTTGCCAACACATCAGCTGGTATAGGGGCCTCACCAAAACGTCAGCCGGTATAGGAGCCTGAATAATATGTCAACTGGTAGGAGAGAGCCTCACCAACACGTCAGCTGGTACAAAAAAGCTTCATCAACACGTCAGCCGAAACAGGAGAGCCTCACCAACACGTCAACCGGTACGTATAGAGGAGCCTCTCCAACATGTCAGCCGGTACAAGAGAGCCTTACCAACACGTCAGCAGGTACAGGAGGCTCCCAGGCCAGACTCCCACGGGCTTGCTAATGAATACTGATGACCAGAGACGAGACGTGTGGCGGAATAGTTATTATCCCGCTGGTAATTGTGTTTCTCCCTCTTTCCTACTTTTTTCGGGTTTCGTGGCTATATTTTATTCTTTGTTGTTTCTGATAGTTAAGACCTCTTTAATGACTGGGATAATAAAGCTCATTATACATCCGTCAGTGTACAGAAAATAAGTTATAGTCTTCTCATCTTGTTTCACCTGGTGTTGACTCCACTGCCAACTCACTACAGCTATGTTGCATGTGAGACAAGCATGAGACGCTTCTACCCAAGGTGTGAACTTCTTTTATCCAGTATGTATCATCTGTTGAGTGTTGCCAGGGTGACGTATTTTCAATTATAAACATTGTGAATTAATATGTTCACGAGACCCAAGGAGTGTATAGTTGAATATACATACATACGGAAAAGAACGACCTAATGATGAACATGGGGGAAAAAATTAAACTTTCTTTTGTTTTTTATTGAGTTAATCATAGAAAATGATTAATGAATCGAAATGTTTCTCAAAAGTGTCAACATTTTCCTGTGATAGATCTATATAAAAAAACAATGGATCATCTGATAATTAAACACCCTAACGCTAACTCAACCTAACCTATCTTAACCTAACCTAACTTAAAACTCCCAGATGGTATTGGGGTATTTACTCTTCTAGTAAAATAAGCTGGGGTGTCTAATCGCCAGCTGTTGGGAAACAATAACACAGAGGACACAGCTGTTAGTGGCAGATGTTCGTCAGAGTTGGTGTTTCCTGTGTGTGGAAGTTTTCTCATTATTGTCCTCCACTAACACTGCGTCACACTCCCATGAAAGTGTAAACAACTGCTTTCGTATGTTTGAGAGAGAGAGAGGTACAGTGTGAAATACCAAAGAGAAAGTCTGAATTCAATGAGTCATTGGATGTGTTATCTGAACACTCATAATTAAAATGAAGTAAAGAGAATATGTCGAAAGGAAGGCTAGTGTATGGGGTCACGTCAGGTCACGTCTCGTTACGTCAGGAGATGAGGGTCAAGTCAATTTGGGTCAGTAGGGTCAGGTCAAATAAGTTTAGTAGGGTCAGATCAAGTTAGGTTAGTAGGATCAAATCAGTGTTAAACGCTAGGTCAATTAAGGTTAGTAGAGCCAGGTCAAGCCAGGTTAGTAGGTTCAAATCAGTGTTAAGGGTCAGGTCAAGTAAGATTAGTAGGGTCAAGCTAGAGTGTTGAGGGTCAAGTCAGGAAGTGAGTGTCGAGTCAGTGTTGAAGGTCAAGTCAGGGGATGAAGGTCAGGTCAGAAGATGAGGGTCAGGTGAGGAGATGAGGGTCATGCCAAGAGATGAGGGTCAGGTCAGTGTTGAGGGTCAGGTCAGGAGATGAGGGTCAAGTCAGTGTTGGGGGTCAGGAGATGAGTTTCATGTCAGGAGATGAGGGTCATGCCAGTGTTGGGGGTCAGGTCAGGAGATGAGTTTCATGTCAGAAGATGAGGGTCAAGTCAGTGTTGGGGGTCAGGTCAGGAGATGAGTTTCATGTCAGGAGATGATGGTCATGTTAGTGTTGAGGTTCAGGTCAGGAGATGAGGGTCAGGTCAGGAGATGACGGTTAAGCTAGTGTTGAACGTCAGTTCAGGTCAGGTTAGTGCTGTGGGGTCAGGTCAAGAAATGAGGCATCAATTCATTGTTTCGGATCAATTTAGGTTAGGTCAGGAGGATAAAGTCAGTGTTGACTGTTAGACCAGGTCAATAGATGAGGGTTAGACAATGTTGAAGGTCAGGTTAGGAGAAAATGGTCAAGTTAGTGTTGTGAGGTTAAGCCAGTTCAGGTCAGGTTAGGTCAAGAGATAAGTTAGTGTTGATGATCATAGCAGGTCTGTTCAGTAGAGCCAAGTCAGTGATGAGGTTCAGGCCATGTCAGGTCAGTGATAAGGTTAATTATTTGATTTTCCACCAGAGTACGTGCCACCACGCAGCCTCCCAGATATTATGAGCATTGTGTATAAAAGGAATCAAGTATTTTTCGACAGTGAGAGAAAATAAGAAAGAAAATAAAAGAATCAATAGAGAAAATAAAGCTAAGATTTTTTTTTCATTTTTCCAGTAAGCTTAGCTATGTATATTTCCGTATTTTCAGTAAGCTGACAAGGACTCCGCAAAACTACAAGAAGATCTAAAAAAAAAAATTCGCATGGTCTGGAAAATGACACATGAAATTTTATGTGGAAAAATGTAAAGTACTCAGTCTAGGTCCTCTATGAGATGTAAAAAAAATCAGATATCAGATGAACAACGTTGATATAGAGAAATCCGACTGTAAGAAAGATTTAGGGGTAAGGATAAGTAGGAATCTTAAACCAAGACAACAACGTATTTGGTCGAAACACGGCTAACAAATTACTTGGTGTTCATACAAACGAGTGTTACTTATAAGAATGGCGAGGTTATCCTAAAATTATATCTCGCGCTTGTGAGACCTCACTTGGATTACACGGTTCAGTTTTGGTCACCGTACTACAGAATTGATAACTAATCTCTAGAAAGCATTCATAGGAGGGTGACAACATTAATTCCGGGGATTAGGAACCTTGAAGTCAAGGGTAAACAAAGGCGATAACAAGGGTACTTAAACTATCCAACCAGGAGCGAACTCGTAGCAATGATTTTAAATTAGACAAATTTAGATTTAGATGTGGTTTTAAAATAGAGTAGCTTCAACTATAGGATGAATGGATACATGAACGATAGGGGTAGGGTGTAAACGGGGCTCCCCAATATGGGCCAAAAGGCCCGCTGCAGTTTCCTCCATTCTTATGTTCTTATGATCGTATGTTTATTTTCGTATTGTCAGTAACCTTGGCGGTGTGATGGTGTGTTAGTGATGCCAAGGTCTTTAGTGCTTCAGTTTTTTTAAGCCCTAGCTGTCTCAAGTTACTTTCTCTCGGTGAGTGACGGATATGTGTGACAGGTATAAGTGACGGATATGAGTGATGGATATGAGTACCAGATATGAGTGATAAATATGAGTGACGGATATAGTGATGGATTCGAGTGACAGGTATGAGTACCGGATATGTGTGCCGGGTATCAGTGAAGGATGAGTGACAGATATGGGTGACGGATGTGGTGGAGGTTGAGAGACGGATGGAGGTACAGAGTATAAAGTATGTAGTAACTTGAGTAGAATGTTACCTGAAACCAAGGTGGTCCTTAACTCTCTCCTTCACCTGTGTGTCACTTCACTAGAGGATAAGGTAAAAGAACCGGATGTTATATTATATACAAAGAAGGTCAGTAAGAAGGGCCATGTTATGTACAAAGAAGGTCAGTAAGAAGAGCCATGTTATGTACAAGGAAGGTCAGTAAGAAGGGCCATGTTATGTACAAAGAAGGTCAGTAAGAAGAGCCATGTTATGTACAAGGAAGGTCAGTAAGAAGAGCCATGTTATGTACAAGGAAGGTCAGTAAGAAGAGCCATGTTATGTACAAGGAAGGTCAGTAAGAAGAGCCATGTTATGTACAAGGAAGGTCAGTAAGAAGGGCCATGTTATGTACAAGGAAGGTCAGTAAGAAGGGCCATGTTATGTACAAAGAAGGTCAGAAAGAAGGGCCATGTTATGTACAAGGAAGGTCAGTAAGAAGAGCCATGTTATGTACAAGGAAGGTCAGTAAGAAGAGCCATGTTAAGTACAAGGAAGTCAGTAAGAAGCCATGTTATGTACAAGGAAGGTCAGTAAGAAGAGCCATGTTATGTAAGAAGGGCCATGTTATGTACAAGGAAGGTCAGTAAGAAGAGCCATGTTAAGTACAAGGAAGTCAGTAAGAAGGGCCATGTTATGTACAAGGAAGGTCAGTAAGAGGAGCCATGTTATGTACAACGAAGGTCAGTAAGAAGAGCCATGTTATGTACAAGGAAGGTCAGTAAGAAGGGCCATGTTATGTACAAGGAAGGTCAGTAAGAAGGGCCATGTTATGTAAAAGGAAGGTCAGTAAGAAGAGCCATGTTAAGTACAAGGAAGTCAGTAAGAAGGGCCATGTTATGTACAAGGAAGGTCAGTAAGAAGAGCCATGTTATGTACAACGAAGGTCAGTAAGAAGAGCCATGTTATGTACAACGAAGGTCAGTAAGAAGGGCCATGTTATGTACAAGGAAGGTCAGTAAGAAGGGCCATGTGTACAAAGGAAGGTCAGTATAGAAAGGGTCATGTACAAGAAAGGTCAGTAGAAAGGCCATGTTATGTACAAAGGAAGGTCAGTAAGAAACTATGTTATGTACAAGGAAAGGTCAGTAGAAGGGCCATGTTATGTACAAAAGGTCCAATGTTATGTAGGTCCAGTAAGAAAGGGCCATGCTATGTACAAGGAAGGTCAGTAAGAAGGGCCATGTTATGTACAAGGAAGGTCAGTAAGAAGGGCCATGTTATGTACAAAGAAGGTCAGTAAGAAGGGCCATGTTATGTACAAGGAAGGTCAGTAAGAAGGCCCATGTTATGTACAAGGAAGGTCAGTATGAAGGGCCATGTTATGTACAAGGAAGGTCAGTAAGAAGGGCCATGTTATGTACAAGGAAGGTCAGTAAGAAGGGCCATGTTATGTACAAGGAAGATCAGTAAGAAGGGCCATATTATATACAAAGAAGGTCAGTAAGAAGGGCCTGTTGCCATGTTATGTACAAGGAAGGTCAGTAAGAAGGGCCAGATGCCATATTTTATTAATTAAAGCCTTTTGAAGTTTTTAAGAAGAGAAAATATTCACCAAAGTCGTCAGGAACAGTTAAAATGTTGTATGTGGTGAGAGAGAGAGAGAGAGTCTTCTGGGAATATCCGCAGCAAAACTCACTCTCTATTATACTAAAATATTTTCTAAAGGGAAAATCGAATTATCACCTTAAGATATAACTAAGTACAAACGTCTATGATTTACTATTGATGATGAAGAAATTATATAACTTTTCAGGAATTAGCCAGATATTACATAAGTTTCCGGGAGTTGGAGAGGGAGAGAAAGGTGGAGGGGGGGAGGGAGGGAGATTAATGGAGGTTAGGAAGAAGGAACGGAAGGACAGAGGAAACAAGAGAAGGAGGTTAGGGGAAGTGGAAGGAAGGGTGGAAGGAGGAATGGAGGGAGGGAGATATAGACGGAGGGAGGGTAGAGGTGTGTGTGTGTGGTGCTAGTAGTGGTGGTGGCTGGTAATGGTTACGAAAGATTGGTGTTAATTCTGGAACTCGTATCTTTACAACGTGTGGAAGAGATACCATCCGGTCCAGAAGCTTTGTTGAGGGATCTAAGTGTCTGGGAAGGGATCAGATACTGCGGGGAAAGAATTTCGAGTAGGTATGAGAGAGAGAACTGGTCAGACGTGGATGAGGAAAGAGTTTGATTGCTTCGGTCAAGTGGAATTTTTACCCCTTTGATTTAAACATCGAAAGAAGGAAATTCGTATTTTCTTGGGATTTTGGTTTTACAGTTGTCAGTAGAGCAGGAAGCTGTGTGGAATACTGAGAGTGGAAAAGTTGTGGAAAGGGATTGAAAGAAAAACTAGAGTGATTTGTTTTTATTGAACTGAGTAAAAATAAGCTCTATTAATGTAGTAAGTATATAATGTTTTAATCTGTGTTGAAATCTGTTTATGTTACTGTCATGTTTTGATTGTACTGTAAGTGTTTTATATGGGTTGAATCTACATTTTTTATACATAGTTTGTTTCCATCTACTGTATGTCTTTATGGTTTGTTAATTTGAACTATTAAGGTGAGGTTATAACATCATTAGCATAGCATATGAGCTTACGGTAGGTAGTGTTGGGTATACTGGTGTAGGTGTTGGGTTAGACAAGGGTTAAGTTATTTTTCCAGGGTTGTGAGGGTACACACACACACACACACACACACACACACACACACACACGCACAAACACACACACACACGCACAAACACACACACACACACACGCACACACACCAAGTAAGAAAAAGTTAAAAAAGCAAAACAAACAGCGCGCTGTAGGAGTCAATACCAAAGATCAACAACTTGGCCAAAATTCACTTTCGACTACAGAAGAAAAACGAATAACCACAGTGACGACAAAGTCAATTTCTTCTCCAGTTTCAATCTTAAGTTGTCCATGCGATCGAGAGAGAGAGAGAGAGAGAGACTTTGTGATTTTGTTAACGTAGCAAAGAGAAAAGAAAAACCCGTTGAACGTGGAGAGGGAAAGCGTGAGTATAAACTTTAAGACTCCAGCAACAAGGAGAACACGGCCGCCATGACAGCAATGATCACAAAGACCAGAAGTACATGGTAATTACTAATATTGGCATATTTTCTTTAGATATTGCTAAGATTAGATACCCCAATTTATTTTACCTTACGATCAATCATTCTCAACATAACCTATCCTAACCTCGCCTCAAGTAGCTGGGGAGGCTAATGTTCACGTAATCCATTTCTTTTATTTACATTTTTTCATTATCACATCACTCAATCACTCAATAAATTTACTATCTTCATATCTGAGGGTTGGCGACCACGGTCCTCCACTCTTAACGTTTTGGGGTTAATTTTACCAATCCCGCAATCCCTTCTGGGGATCTCAGCTTTTGATTTCATTCATCCATCCAAGTCCTTAATATCCCTTGGCCTCTTACCATTTAGGTTTGCCCATTAGTGTTTTACCAATTATCCTTTATTCCCAATTATATGGCAAAAGCACCTCATTTTCCCTATTCTATAAATGTCAAGTAGTTTTCTTGATATTTGGCCAAAATTAGTATTCATTCGTTTGTTTTCCTGTCAGTGTAACTTATTTTAGCATTCTCCTGTAACACCACACCTCAAGGGTCTCTAACCTCCTTTATATCTCAAATTTATTTCACAAGAATTAGTTGTAAATCGGAGGCAAATAAGTATTAATAACATTTCGCTTATCAGCAAATGTTACAGGTCTGCTAATTCTCACCAGGTGCAAACGACGATAATAAAAATTTATATAACAAATTACAACAGAGGAGCATAACAAAACATAACAGTAAAATAACAGATAATAACAGGGTAGAATAACAGAGTAAAATAGCAGATAATAACAGTAGAATAACAGAATAATATAACAGATAATAAAAGCAGAATAACAGATAATAATATAGTAGAATAACAGATAAAAACAGAATAAAATAACAGAGTAGAATAAAAGACAAAAAAACAGAACAGCATAATATCACAATAAAGTAGAATAATAAATTACAATGAAAAATTATAGTATAACAATATAACCAATTATAACATGGTATAAAAAACGTATAACAGCCTACAGGAAAGTATAACACATTATTTTATCTAAGTATAAGTACGTAAAAGAAATTAGTATAACAAACCGTATAACTAAGAATAATATAGCAACAAAGCAAAACACTATAACAAATTGTAATTAAGTATATCATAGAAACATAACAATGAAACTTAACAGAGAAACATAACAAATAAAAATAACAAATATTAAAAGAAACATTACAAAGAAACATAACAATGAAACATAACAAAGAAACTTAACACAGAAACATAACAAAGAACCATAACAAATAAACTTAACAAAGAAACATAAAGAAAAATAACAAATAAATATTATAAAGAAACATAACAATGAAGCATAACAAAGAAACTTAACAGAGAAACATAACAAAGAAACATCTATATATATAAAACAAAGAAGTATGTGTGTTTGTGTGTCCGCACGAGAATCTCGGAACCTACTTTACCGACCTGTAGTGATGATGGTTGGTGTTATATGTAGTGATGAAGGATGTTGTTATATGTAGTGATGATGGATGGTGTTATATGTAGTGATGATGGATGATGTTATATGTAGTGATGATGGGTGGTGTTATATGTAGTGATGATGGGTGGTGTTATATGTAGTGATGATGGGTGGTGTTATATGTAGTGATGATTAGACAATAAAATAATAACAGTTTAATGCTAAAAAAAATATACTTTGCTATAACGTTGTAGTGGAACTTACAGACACCGTTAATGAACTATTGATGGAAGAAGAAGTTTTGGGGACTGAACAGTGAGACAATGTGGAGCCTCCCGGAGGGTGGCGTCCTACCGTGGCCTAGCGAATGAGCCGTCCGGACCAAACTTGCCATGGCTAGCAAGTGTCATGATGAGGTGGTACAGTTTCAGCAAGGCCGTTATATGTGCAGCAATGAAGCCCTATGGAAGATTTTTTATTTTCCCGTACACGAACGATGTCCAACAGTAGTTCATCTGGCTGTTCACCTGGGAAATGGACAAAGAGTATACTTCACAGAAGAGTCCCTCCAAAATCAAATGGCAAATCCTGCTGATACGACCCTCACTGCATTCTTCAAGCTTTCACAGGAAGATGAGTTTGTTCAAATACCCCTGTATGTTGACACACCCAAGTTCTACATATGGCAGGCTTCAATGAAAAAGTTCCAGAGAAGAGCTCAAGGATCCGATGTTGAAGGATATCCAGGGATAAAGTCTGGCAATGCTTTGGGACGTGTCTACACGGTTCACCCCAACAACTTTGAATGCTATTGTTTGAGACTACTTTTGCACCACATCCGTGGCCCAACATCATATGCAGCACTCAAGACAGTGAATAGACAAGTCTGCAGAACCAATATGGAAGCGTGCAATCTCCTTGGCCTAATGGAAGATGGTCTGGAATGACGCATTAGAAGAGGCAGCACCTATTCAATCGCCAATGAGAATGAGGAACCTGTTTGCCATCATGATTGCTTCATGTGGACTTTCCAACCCAAGCCAGCTCTGGAAAAACCACCAAGAAAGTCTTTCAGAGGATCTGCTTCATCAAGCAAAAAGAGAACATCCTGGTCAAGAGATTGAGTTCATGGCTGACATGTTCAACAGGGCTCTGATCATGCTGGAAGACAAATTGATGGAGCTATTCGGAAAAAAACCTGACTGATTTTGGATTGCCTTCCCCAAACCGAGAAGAACCAGTAGCTGCAAACAGGGAGTTGCTCAGAGAGACAGACTACTCAGTTGAAGTTCTGGTGAATTTTGTTGAAGAAAATGAGCCTCACCTGGTGCCTGATCAAGCAAATGCTTATGAACAGATCTTGCAAGCGATACAAGCGGAGCAGGGAGGTATGATCCTTCTTGATGCACCTGGCGGGACAGGAAAAACATTCTTGATCAACCTTCTGTTGGCCAAAGTACGTCATCAGGGGAAAATTGCTCTTGCTGTGGCATCCTCAGGCATTGCTGCAACACTACTAGAAGGAGGACGTACTGCACACTCAACTTTTAAACTGTCTCTCAACCTCGCTCACAATGAGAATCCAGTGTGCAACATCAAAAAAGGATCGGCAAAGGCAAAACTCTTAAAAAAATGTAGCCTCATAGTCTGGGATGAATGCACTATGTCACACAAGTTAGCGTTTGAAGCATTGGACAGGACCTTGCAAGACATACGAGAAAATGACCAGCTCATGGGTGGCATTACAATGGTCATTGCTGGAGACTTTCGCCAGACCCTACCTGTCATTCCTCGAAGCACTCCAGCTGATGAACTGAATGCGTGCTTCAAGGCATCATACCTTTGGAGAAGTGTTCAGATACTCAGCCTATCCACAAACTTGAGAGGACATCTACAAGGAGATCAGGATGCTGGACGGTTTGCAAACCTTCTACTACAAATTTGGAATGAAACTTTCCCTGTTGATTCAGAAAGACAAATAATCATTCCTCAAGGATGTGGAAATGTTGTAAAGTCCTCAACTGAGCTCACTAACTTGGTCTACCCAAATATTATCCACCACTACAAGGATCACAAGTGGCTGTGTGAACGCGCAATTCTGGCACTAAAGAATGAAACAGTGGCTAAAATCAACATGACTCTACTGAGAGAGCTTCCAGGCAGTGAGACCTCATTCAAATCTGTTGATACAGTTATCGACCAGGACCAAGCAGTCCAGTACCCTGAAGAATTCCTTAATTCTTTGGAGCCCGCTGGAATGCCTCCTCGCCACCTCGCTCTCAAGATTGGAACTCCTATCATGCTTTTAAGAAATCTTGAACCACCAATCCTCTGCAATGGCACAAGACTGGTGGTGAAGAACATGATGCCACATGTACTGGAAGCTACAATACTGACAGGAAAAGCTAAAGAAGAGGACGTGTTTATACCAAGGATACCTCTCATCACCACTGACCTAATGACCAAATAAAAATAACAAAGAAGCATAACAGAGAAACATAATAAAGAAACATAGCAGAGGAACAACAAATAAATATAACAAATAAATATAACAAATAAATATAACAAATATAACAAAGAAATATAATAAAGAAGCATAACAAAGAAATACAAAAAAAGAAAAATAACAAAAAATTTAACAAAGAAGCATAACGAAAACTATAACAAAGAAACATAACAATGAAATATGACACATCAAAGGCCATACAGTGACATATTTTATTCAGTGTGTGTGTGTCAGGGTAGTAAAGTGCTCCTGCTAGATCCCTCAACTTGACTCTATGTTACGCTCAACACCATGGAGATCCTTCAACTTGGCTCTATGTTACGGTCAACACCTTGGAAATCCTTCAACTTGGCTCTATGTTACGCTCAACACCTTGGAGATCCTTCAACTTGGCTCTATGTTATGCTCAACACCTTGGGGATCCTTCAACTTGGCTCTATGTTACGCTCAACACCTTGGAGATCCTTCAACTTGGCTCTGTTACGCTCAACACCTTGGAGATACTTCAACTTGGCTCTGTTACGCTCAACACCTTGGAGATACTTCAACTTGGCTCTATGTTACGCTCAACACCACGCTCAACACCTTGGAGATCCTTCAACTTGGCTCTACGCTCAACACCTTGGAGAACCTTGGCTCTATGTTACGCTCAACACCTTGGAGATCCTTCAACTTGGCTCTATGTTACGCTCAACACCTTGGAGATCCTTCAACTTGGCTCTATGTTACGCTCAACACCTTGGAGATCCTTCAACTTGGCTCTATGTTACGCTCAACACCTTGGAGATCCTTCAACTTGGCTCTATGTTACGCTCAACACCTTGGAGATCCTTCAACTTGGCTCTATGTTACGCTCAACACCTTGGAGATCCTTCAAACTTGGCTCTATGTTACGCTCAACACCTTGGAGATCCTTCAACTTGGCTCTATGTTGCTCAACACCTTGGAGATCCTTCAACTTGGCTCTATGTTACGCTCAACACCTTGAGATCCTTCAACTTGGCTCTATGTTGCCTAACACCTTGAGATCCTTCAACTTGGCTCTCTATGTTACGCCCAACACCTTGGAGATCCTTCAACTGGCTCACGCTCAACACCTTGGAGATCCTTCAACTTATGTTACGCTCAACACCTTGGAGACAACTTGGCTCTATGTTACGCTTCAATCCTTCAACTTGGCTCTATGTTACGCTCAACACCTTGGGAGATCCTTCAACTTGGCTCTATGTTACGCTCAACACCTTGGAGACAACTTGGCCTATGTTTAACACCTTGGAGATCCTTCAACTTGGCTCTATGTTACGCTCAACACCTTGGAGATCCTTCAACTTGGCTCTATGTTACGCTCAACACCTTGGAGATCCTTCAACTTGGCTCTATGTTATGCTTTACTGGGAGAGCCACACAAAAAAAATACATGGTGGTAAATACTTGTTGATATTCAGAACATACCCCTGTATAGGTTGTCATGTAAGGCAAGTTTTACTGATGTGTGTGTGTGTGTGTGTGTGTGTGTGTGTGTGTGTGTGTGTGTGTGTTGTGTATAATGTTTTTCTGTACAAACTTACAAGCATGTCAGGCCCGCGGTGTTGTGTTGTTCCTGCAATGTTTTTCCGTCTTACACGCTATGTGATGTGATGTACACCTGAGCTCAGGAGGTACCTAAAACGCCTTACTCACTGCAGCGTTGGGTCTGTCTTTTGTTTTTAGTTTTTCGTAGACTAATTCATCATCTTCTTTTGCCTTCCTTATTATCATTCTGCGTCTAGTTATCTCTGTGTGTCTCTGTGTCTATCTGTCCATTGGTAATACTTGGGACACCAATTCTTGTAAAAGCCTACCCGCAACAACCGATGGACTCACGATAGAAGTTGGAAATTAGTAGTACAGCTCTGTTCTGACTATGACCTCTGCATGTCGCTACAAAAAGGTCAAGACAAACATGGTGTGTGGGATATGTGTGTCTTTTTCAACACATATCAGTTTTATTTCGGGTATTTTCTTTATTCTTAAGTGGATCAGTTATTGTCGGGATTTAACCAATAAATACGATAACAACAACTACTGTGATTATTATTACTCCTACTGGATCGCCTAAAGATTAAACACCCTAGTTTCTTTCACCTGAAGATTAACCAACTCTAGCGATACCTAGGGATTAGGTTAGGTCAAGTGAAATTAACTGGGGTGTTTAATCTTCAAGTAATCTCTTGTCTTTTTAGTATAATTTAGACTTAATTAACACTCCCACTCAGTGTCCTAACAACATTAGCAAACGAGCCATTTCGTCATAAAGACCTACAAACAATGGAATGGCTGTCATGGTAACGTAAACAATAACAGGTGCTATCATCTAGCGGAGAAAAACGTTGGTCGCTGTAAAAAACAATCTTGACAGCATCCGGCTCCCCTGATGGATGCTTGGTCCATCTGGTGTATTGTTTTTCTTTTGATGAAGATATAAAGCATATGAAAATAGCATTGACATTTATATTGAAAAATGAGATCAGGTGGCGACGTGAACTTGACAAAACTTTAATTGATCTTTGAGAAGTATCTGAATTTCACGAGGAGTTGTCGCCACCAAAACAGAAATTTAAGAAAATCCAAGAACTTTCTTCATTAAACACTCTCTCTCTCTCTCTCTCTCTCTCTCTCTCTCTCTCTCACTGTCTTTAACAAAAACTTCAGTCTCAGAAAATATAAACATTCCAGCCAAGAATACCACACCGGGTACAGATAATAGCCTCCATTTTTTTCCTCCGTTAAATATCATTGTCTTCAAGTTCCCCAGAAGGACAAAATACTAAAGGATTAAACCACTGAGTAAACATCATAACTCTCACACAATATATCTCTCACACAACATAATTCTCACAAACTATATCCCTCAACATACCTCTCATATGATATACCTCTTACTGAACTCTCTCAATCCCCATTAACTCTCGCACAACATAGCTCACATACAATATAAGATCAAACGACAGAACTATCACACACTATATATACTTTCCACCACATTAATATCACACAACTTAATTCTCACACAACATAGCTCTCACACAACATACCTCTCACACAACATAACTCTCACACAACATAACTCTCACACAACGTAACTCTCACACACTATACTTTGCACAACATAAATATCACACAACTAAATTTTTACACAATATAGCTCTCACACAACATACCTCTCACACAACGTAACTCTCACACACTATACTTTGCGCAACATAAATATCACACAACTTAATTTTCACACAATATAGCTCTCACACAACATACCTCTCACACAACATAACTCTCTCACAACATAACTCTCACATCAAATAACTCTCACACACTGTACTTTTACACAACATGACTCTCACACCACATAACTCTCACACCACATAAGTCTCACACAACATAACTCTCACACAATATAACTCTTAAACACCATAACTATCACGCAACATAACTCTTAAACAACATAAGTATCAAACAGCATAACTCTCACACAACATAACTCTCACACAAAATAACTCTTAAACAACATAAGTCTCACACAACGTAACTCTCACACAATATAACTCTTAAACAATATAACTCTCACACAACATAACTCTTAAACAACATAACTCTCACAATATAACTCTTAAACAACATAACTCTCAGACAAAGTACCTCTTAAACCACATAGCTCTCACATAACAACATAACTCTCACACAAGATAACTCTTAAACAACATAATTCTCACATAACATAACTCTCACACAATATAACTCTCACACAATATAACTCTTACTCAATATAACTCTCACACAACATAACTCTCCACTACATAACTCTTAAACAACATAATTTTTACATAATATACCTCTCACACAATGTAACTTTCACACAACATAACTCTCACGCAGCATAACTCTCACACAACACAACTCTCACACAATATAACTCTCACACAACATAAATCACACAACATAAATCACACAACATAAGTTTCACACAACATAACTCTCACACAACATAACTCTCACACAACATAACTCTTAAACAATATAACTCTCACACAACATAATTCTCCCATAACATAACTCTCACACAACATAACTCTTAAACAATATAACTCTCACGCAACATAAATCACTCAACATAAGTTTCACACAACATAACTCTCACACAACATAACTCTTACACAATATAACTCTCACACAACAAAACTCTCGCAAAACATAACTTTCACACCACATAACTCTCACACAAAATAACTCACAACACATAACTCTCACACAAAATAACTCACACAACATAACTCTCACACAACAAAACTCTCACACAACAAAACTCTCACACAAAATAACTCTCACATAACATAACTCTCACACAACATAATTCTCACAAAATAACTCACACTACATAACTCTCATGTGGCAGGAAATGAGTAGGGCAGCAAAATATAACAACCTGTGCATTATGGGGGATTTCAACTTCAGAAATATTGACTGGGACAACATTATAGGTGACTATGAATCGAAAGACTTCTTAGACGCAGTACAGGACCTACTAGAGGTGACAATATATTAGACCTAGTATATGAAAATAAAGAAAATATTATCAGAGCTATCACAAGAAGAGAAGAACTAGGGAACAGTGATCACAGAGAAATCAGGTTCACCCTAAATTGGGATGCGAAAAACAATGACAATATGGTCAGAGTCCCAAACTTTCGATGGACGGATTATGACGGGTTAAGAAGGTACCTAGGTGAGGTCGTCTGGGAACAGTCAGGTCAGTTCCCGGTAGGAACTGGTGAGGTCACCAGCGACACAACAATTGATCATGATTATAATATATTCACTAGTATACTACGCAAAGCACAGGAACAAAATATACCATACAGAAAAATTAAGTCAAATAAGAATGAGCCAAGGTGGATGACCAAAAAACCAAAACATGACATAAGAATAAAGAAAGGAATTTATAAGAAATTAAAGGGAGGGGAGGAGCAGCTCAGAAATAGGTATAATGAACTATCTAGGAAGGTTAAGAAAAATGTATGGAAGGCAAAGAGGGACTACGAAATCAGGATAGCAAAAGAATCCAAGGCGAATCCCAAGGGATTTTTCCAGGTTTATAGGACAAAGGTAAAGGACAGAGTGGGGCCTTTAAAGTCAGAGAGAGGGGAAGTGATCGATGTTAGTGAGAAAATAAGCAAAGCATTAAACAGCTACTTCTTATCAGTTTTCACAGAAGAAATTCACGAGGAAATGCCAGAGGTGGAACTGATATTTAGGGGAAATGAAGAAGAGAAATTAAAGAATATCACTATCAGAAACGAGGGTGTTCTTAAGGAGATAAATAAATTACAGAAGACAAAATCCCCAGGGCCGGATGAAATTTCCCCTCGAGTTTTGAAAGAGTGTAAGGAACAGATTAGCGAACCCCTCGTAAATTTATTTATAAACTCATTAGACACGGGATCTGTGCCAGACTTGTGGAGACAGGCAAATGTAGTACTCATATTCAAAAAGGGAGACAGATCATCAGCGTCAAATTACCGGCCGATTAGTTTGACGTCAGTAGTGGGGAATTTTCTTCAATCAAATACAGCAAATAGCATCCAATTGCATTTATAGAAAAACAAATTAGTCTACGACACTCAACATGGATTTACAAAGGGAAAATCTTGCCAAACAAATCTGGTGACGTTTTTTAGGAAAGTCTTCGACATAGTAGATAGACAAAAATTACGATGTTATTTACTTTGAATTTAGCAGAGTTTGATAGAGTACCGCATCAGAGGCTTCTGAGAAAAGTTATGGCCTATGGTATCGATGTGAAAGTTGTAAATTGGATAAAATCATGTCTCACCGATAGAACACAGAGAGTCAGCGTAGATGGTGTTAAATCTGAGTGGTTCTGTGTTACCAGTGGGGTTCCCCAGGGGTCAGTACTGGGCCCACTCTTGTTCATAATTTTCTACATAAACGATCTAGATAGTAGGATCAGCAGTGACATAAGCAAGTTTGCGGATGACACCAAAATAAGGCGGCAGATTAATTCAGGGCAGGATGCAAATGCACTACAGGAGGATTTAAATATACTGCAGGAGTAGTCGGAAATTGGCAAATGATATTTTACACCAGCAAATGCAGCGTACTTAATATTGGGAGATCAAATACTGTCAATGATAGCCTTAACAACAAGCTAGAGAAGTCGACATGTCAAAGAGACTTAGGGGTACTTGTAAGCCCGGACCTATGGCCTAGAAAACAGTGCGTTAATGTTCGAAATAAGGCAAACAGAGTATTAGGTTTTATATCTAGAAGTGTAAGTAATGAGAGTGAGGAGGTCATATTGCAACTATATCTTGCGCTAGTCAGGCCGCACTTCGATTATGCTGTTCAGTTCTGGTGCCCTTATTATAGAATGGATTTCAATTCACTAGAGTCGGTGATGCGAAAAATGGCGAAAATAATTCCGGGACTTAGAAACCTTCCATATCAAGATAGATTAACGAAACTAAACTTGCATTCCCTAGACAGACTAGGAGTGTGGGGAGATATGAGAAAAGTATTTAAGTGGGTGAAAGGAATCAATAAAGGAGATATAGATAAAGTTCTTATAATATCCGAGCAGGATAGAACTCGTAGCAACGGATTTAAGTTGGATAAGTTTAGGTTTAGGAGGGAGATAGGAAGGAACTGGTTCACGAATAGGGTGGTAGACGAGTGGAACAAGCTTAGCAACATTGTAGTAAGTGCTGGAACGCTGGAAAGTTTTAAAAGGAGGCTAGATAGATTCATGGATGATAGAGAGTGGTAGCAACTCTCGACAGGAGCTGCCATGCACAAGCCAACAGGCCTATTGCAGACTCCATATTTTCTTATGTTCTTATGTTCTTGTCCAGCAGTTGTTCGGAGATCGAGAGAACCTGCGTTGTTGAGCAAGAGGTAAGATAATATAAACCCCATTGAAAATACAGAGTGTATGGAGGATCCTGGCGAGCTCATGGAAGCCAGAGAGGGAACGAACACTATCGGAACTTATGTTCCACACTCATGCCCAGTGGGAACTGCTCCTCAACAGGCAACAGCTCGTCCTGTATCATGAGAAATTGAATTGAATAACCGAATTGATTTAAGGGATGATAATAATACGGTACCTGATATTTGGCAAAGATTGTTTTAAAACGTAGTTTTACACAAATAAGGCAGTTCCACACTAACCTGAGGAGCAAGACTTATAATCTACATAAAGAATGACTCAGTCTGTGTGTGGTCACTCATTTTTCAAATATTGGTGGCTTTTCAACATATGTGAGGTATATATTTTTTAAGCAAACCCTGATAATTTACATATAGACAATGAAATATGAAACATCAGGAAGAATAGATTGTGGACGAGTCTTTAATTTACACCAAAACCAAACTACTACTATACTGTATGTGTAGCAACAGATATTTACATAGAATATATCTACCAGTTCTATTCTAATGGTAGGAGACCGGTAAGCATAATGTAAGAGATGGTAGAATAAATGTGGATAGTGGTAGTCTTTACCATGGTGCGTGGTGTGAGTGAGGTTGTGTGGTGGCAGCAGGACTGGTCTTCACATATTTGCTCAGAGTTGTCTGGAGTGATTCATACAGATTTCGAACTTAGTAATAGTCAACTAGGGTACATATATATCTAATATCAGGTCTCCTTGGAGGCGAGTTTAGACATAATGTAAATTCAGCTAAATTTCATCCAACTCACAATAACACAGCACCTCTGATTCTAAAACAGTCTATATTGTCGTTTGACCGGCCACACTGATGTCATATCACCCATTTTGCCCCTTTACCATTTGTGACCTATGAGACGCAATTGCGTCATCAATTATCATTACCCGCATATCCCATCCACCTTTATAATATAGAATATTTTTCTAGCATATAGTAAACGCATATAGATTACATTTCTCCCTATGCAATGGCACATTTGGTCATCCTCCAGGTTTGGCAAAAAAATAAAAAATAGCATGGACAAAATGAATGTTGTACACGTAATAAAAAGGACCGGGTGCAATACCATTATAACATTTTATTGATTTTTTCCAATATTACCTAAAATCACACATTCACACACATACACACACACACACAATATACATAAACATATATATATATATATATATATATATATATATATATATATATATATATATATATATATATATATATATATATATATATATATATATATATATATATATATATATATATATATATAAATATATATATATAAATTAAGCGAGATAGTAGTGACTACTAACGATGTTAGTAAGCAAATAGACACACTAAAGCCCAATGAGATATTTGCCAGAGTATTAAAGGAATGTAAGGAAGAGCTTAGTATGCCCTTAGCAAAGTTGTTTAACATGCCCTTAAAAACAGATGTAGTACCAGAGTCCTGGAGGATAGCGAATGTTCACCGATTTTCAAGAAGGAGATAAATCACTATCCTCTAACTACCGTCCAATCAGTCTAACATCAATTGTAGGCAAATTTCAGGAAGCAATCACTTCAAACTCTATTCGAAATCACCTGAAAAAGCACAAGTTGATCAATGATTCCCAACATGGCTTCACAAGCGGGCGTTCATGTCTAACTAATCTATTAACATTCTTTTCATCTGTTTTCGAATCAATGGACGAGGGGCACGATTATGAGTTGGTATATCTCAACTATAGCAAAGCCTTCGACAGAGTCCCCCACGAAAGAATAATAAGAAAAGTGGAGGCTCATGGCATTAAAGGAGATATTCTAAAATGGATTAGGGCGTGGTTACAGGATAGGAAACAGCGAGTGAGCATTAACGGCACTAAATCCGATTGGAGCAACGTCACTAGTGGAGTTCCTCAAGGCTCAGTACGTGGACCATTATTATTTATTATATACATAAAAGGCATAGATATCGGCGTAGACAGCAACAGAAGTAAATTTGCAGATGACACTAAAATAGGGTGTGTAATTAAATTTAACGAGGACTCCGCAAAACTACTGGAAGATCTAAACTAATTTTTCGAATGGTCTGAAAAACGGCAGATGAAATTCAATGTGGACAAATGTAAAGTACTCAGTATAGGAAACAGGGAAACCAGATACCAGATGAACAACGATGTTATTGAAAAATCCGACTGCAAGAAAGATTTAGGAGTAATGATAAGTAGGAATCTTAAGCCAAGTAAACAATGTTTATTTACTCATAACAAGGCTAATAAAGTACTTGGGTTCATACAAAGGAGTGTTAGTTACTAGACCAGCGATGTCATCCTAAAACTATATCTTGAGCTTGTGAGACCTCATTTGGATTACGCAGTTCAATTCTGGTTACCGTATGACAGAATGGATATAGAATCCTTAGAAAGAATTCAGAGGAGAATGACAAGGCTAATACCGGGCATTAGGAACCTTGAGTACAGACAGGTTAAAGCTTCTTAATTTGCACTCCCTCGAGAGAAGTAGAGTGAGGGCCGATATGATAGAGGTGTACAAATGGAAGTCAGGGCTGAACAAAGGGGACATTACAAAGGTATTCAAACCATCTTACCAGGAGCGAACTCGTAATAATGGTTTTAAATTAGAAAAATTTAGATTTAGGCGCGAATACGCTGGATAGCTTCAAACATAGGTTGGATGGATATATGAGCAATAGGGGTTGGGTGTAAATGGGATTGCCCAGTATGGGCCAATAGGCCGGCTGCAGTTTCTGCCATTCTTATGTTCTTATGATCTTATGTTAGGTTAGGGTAGCTCGTGTAGCTTGATACACAGTTAAGAAGGCCTGTTTTTTTTTATATTTTTTTTTTAACTTTGGACTATGTGCTGCCCTAACCATAAGGTTAGGTTAGTATAGTTTGTCTGTTTGTAAGTTATTTTGCAAAATTAACAATATTCATGCAGATCTGCATTTATTTACATTAGAGTAAAACTCCCGGAATGGCTCTAAGTATCCTCGCAATAAAAACCAGAGTAAGGATGCTAAATAAGCATGCCACCATTGTCTCTGAATGCAAGCATTTCTTGCATAATATAATTGTTGAATAGAGACGAAAGCTAAGGTGCTCCATTGTTTCCCTTTTCCTGTGTGGTTATATATATATATATATATATATATATATATATATATATATATATATATATATATATATATATATATATATATATATATATATATATATATATATATATATATATATATATATATATAATTATACAAGAAATTCTTGCTTTCACAGAGAGTAGTGGAATGCTTATTTAGCATCCTTGGTCTGGTTTTTATTGCGAGGATCCTTAGGGCCATTCCGGGAGTCTTATTATGATGTAAATAAATACAGAATGCCACATCTTACAAAATGCTCCAGCCACTGTAGCAGGCGGAAGTGTGCCGACTGTACAACCTACGGCTGGTGTAGTGAGGGAGCCGGTTGTCCTTGTGTTGGTTGGCCTTCAGTCATTACCACCTCGAGAGAAAGATGAAGATTCTAACAAGGTGTAATTAAAGTTTCCTACTCTAGTAACAGGAGTGCAGTGGTCGAGTGGATACAACGCTCGCCTCCTGTTCCATGGGTCGGTTGTTCGATCCCCAGGCACTCCCAATTCACCCAGCTGTAAATGGGTTTCTTAAGTTTACAATTTGGGAAAATAAATGCTGTTGATAACAGTTGATAACAGTTCATCTTCGACTGGGACAAACCCGAAGAACATTCGTGTGATATTTAACCTATTGACTATTAGGACAGAGTCAAACCTGACAGTGGAAATATCACCATTTCTGACCTGAACATTGGTCTTCTTGGGTTTGGTCTTCTGGTGGTGTTTACCCAGTCTTTTACGAGAGATGTTGAGGCTAATATTTCTTAATATGGCATCAACATGAACCTTCAAACCACTGTTCAGACAAGATGGTCGAGGAACACTTATATAAATTCCTAATAAAAAAATAAAATAAAAATCGATACTGTATAATTAGCAACAGTAAAAAAGTACACAAACCTTTACTTTGCCACCAACACAGTTGCCTTCCGTTTACACTCCACCGCCAGTCTCGTCCCTCAGTTGGTTTAGGTCAGTCGCCTTACAGCCCTCAGTATCGCCCTCATTGTCCATTTTCAACACACGTTTCCTCCCCGAGTCTCCCTGGCTACGCCGCCTGGGGGGAATTATGCCATAAATTATACCTGATGGGACAGGCGCATCTGTGAGATACCTCCAGCAATCAATAAGAGAGAAGCCCACGGCCACAGCTGTGCCTCCTCCTGCCCCTCTCATGTTTCTGTTATACATCCTCTAGTCTAGATGGTCGTGTTTGTATGGAAACACATAACACATAAGGTTTATGGCGCCGCTTTATGGCAAGCAGTTAAAAATGCCCACACATTTCTTTACTTACTTTCTCTCTGTATATTTTCTTATTTAATATTAAATTCTGTGATTTACCTTAGTAAGAGATTATGTGTGTTTGAAAGTGGAAGTAAAATTGGTCACATAGACACGACGGTTGGTTAGGGGCAGTGTGGATACTGCATACTGGATACCAAACCTTCAGTACACAAGGAGATAGTGTAGTAGAAATTGAACTCGGACGCCTTCACTTCCCCAGCTACAAAGTTAGGCACCCATTTACATGTACATCTGAATGAACAAGGAGTGCTCCGGGATGACCACTTGGCCACCGCATCTCGTTCCAAAAGTGAGGCTTTAAAAGTGTTTTTGCTGTATCATGGCAGATGCTAAATGAAAAAACTATTTAAATGAACTATGGCATAATAGAGCATCATGATTCATTAACATTAGATTTTTTAGCTCTGAGTAACATTTTCTTACACACACACACACACACACACACACACACACACACACACACACCTCATGTATATTAATAATGCTCATAAAAACAATTATATTCGTAGGTGAAAAGTGACAAGTTAGTGGACCTGTCGGAGGTGCTCTTGTCCACTTGTCCAGGTTATAGCTGACTGAAAGCCAAACAATCGAGGATAAACTCAAGTAACTACAGGGTTGAGAAAGTGCAAAATTAAGCTTCGTGTTCCAATTAAACCTTAGGTAATCTTAGCTGACACAAAGCTATCGACCTCAGGGTAACTAAGTATACGAATATTAGAAAAATAGGATAAAATAAAATAAAAGAAAAAACAACTCGTCCTCATACTAATGTAAAAACAACCTATTGTGTTCAGCTTGTACTACCTGACTGAATAATAACTGACTTTATCTTGGACCTTAACACATATATGTGGTCGGCCTTCACTGTGAAGTTAAAAAAAAAAAAACTACCAATGAAAGTCACCCAGAATTATCGGTGAAAAAAGCCAGTGGATAAAAACGCCTCGAAATTATAGGTGAAAAAAGCCAGCGGCTAAAAACGACCCGGAATTATGGGTAAAAAAGTCCAGTAGATAAAAGTGACCTGAAATGATGAACCAAAAAGTCATCACAAAAGTATAAGTAAAAAAGGGTCAGAGGGAGCTGCTGTGGGAGGGTAAGATAGGAATCACGGGAATGTTTTTTTTTTTATAAATCTAATAAAGATATAAGGTTTAGTGGGAGAAGGTATTATTAAGTTGTTGACCTTTATAATCAGCAACTTTTACTGTTGTTGTTATTACTATGGTTGTTGTTGTTGTTAATAATGTTGGTATTGTAGTTGTTACTATTTTGGTTGTTACTATTTTGGTTGTTACTATTGTTGTTGTTATTATTGTTGCTACTATTATTGTTGTTATTATTGTTGTTGTTACTATTGTTGTTGTACTTTTGTTGTTGTTACTATTGTTGTTGTTACTATTGTCGTTGTTACTATTACAGTGTGATATCTGTTTTGGTATCACACTAATTGTTTTAATTAAGTTCTGGAACTCTTAAGTGATTTCTTGGCTTTTTCTGTTTATGATGTAGCAGGTATATACACAGATAATAAATTATGAATTCCCTCCAGGGAAGTGTTGTGAATATCACTCTGAGATAACACTTAAATCAAGTGCACAGCTTCCCTGTCCAGTGGTAGTGAGTGAACTGCCACTCCCTGGGCCTGAGCGAGCGAGCAGGTTGTCTGCTAAATCAGCTGACCCTGGCTTGGACCCTTGAGCGAGATGCAAGCCCAGTGATATAGAGTCGTGAATAACATGGTGAATAACTTGATGTTATTCATTTGGGTGTATATTTATATGAAACAAAGGTGCTGTTACACAGCTCGACCACCATCAACTGAGTCTGCGTGGTTTAAATCCTAGGTATACTTAACCATGTTACAATAAAGTGTGCTTTTGCTAGACTGTTGCATCTTGCACATGCTTTTTCAATGCCTTTTGGGGAGTTTTCTTGGAAACTATTGTGTACCTAGAGGACATTTCCTGTAAAAATATATCATAACAGTCAAGGAAATGACAAATATAATGGCAGGTATGATGAAACCAGGTAGGATTACTCCGGAAGATAAATAAAAAGGAAGGGTATCCTATAATGCAGGAAACTGTATTTCATTAATGTAAGACAGAAGTTTAAGCTTATCAGAGACAATATGAAGGCTGCTGAAACTGATATTCAGTAAAAATGGTAGGGGTACAAGTTCAGAAGTAATGTTTGATACAAATGCAAGATAATGGTGAGTAGGCAAGGATGTGATTGCATTACTGCTGATCTCACAATAGTCTGGTGCAACATGATAACCTTCTAGTGCTAAATGTTTACCTACACCCTGGCATATGATTATTAAACTAGTTTGCTTTGCTGCAGAGCTGTAGAAGCTTTAGTCTGTGTTATAACTAGTTCACAGGTAACTTCTGCAGCCCGTGTGAAAGTGAAAGCATAAGCAGGACAAACATGTAAGTGTAAGTATGTTGACTTACAACGATTTAGGACTTCATGCTTAGTCACAGCAACTAACTAAAAATCTTCTGAAACCACAATTAGTTCACTTTCTCTGGAAAGAACTAAAAGATCGTCATTTGCCTTCAATGCAAATGATTCCAAATGTCATGCATTAAACTTCCTCTATGATTTTCGTGGAATGTGTATTAGTATTTCCTCATGCGTTAAGGATGTCTCCAATAATGGGTAATAATATTCCACGTCATGCTCCTGAAAGATAGGAGTTAGATGATAGTCAGTTTCAGCTATATGTAAAGCGGCAATAAGTTGACCAACCGGCAACAGTTGTACATCTACACGACCTAAACCTGCATTCCCTAAATCAGCCATGAGCCTATCATTGGTAACTGTGAGAGCTTGCACAGAGACTTCAGCTACAGGCATATATTCTGTAGGCACTGGCCCTGTGAATCCATGGACAATAGGTGTTAGTTGATTAGTTTTGTCAACAATGGCATTCATTTGAGAGTTAAGAGTCCGTACTGCCTTGTAGGACTGTGTAATGGCCCTATTCTGTTTCATGACCGCTTCTGAAACTGAGTTTATTCGTTTCCTTAGTTTATCTACATCTTCTGTGGTTGCCAGACCAAACAAATTAAATAAACCACGTTTTTGACACCGATGAGAGTGCACATTCTTGCCGATGTCTTCAGGAAAAGTAGGCAGCTTTCCCTCGCAGTGCATTAAGCGCTCGAGTAGACTCTTCATACAGGCGTTTCATGGCCGGATTAAGACCCTTAGAGGCCCTAAGCACTTAAAAGATTTTGGTGCCACCCCCCCCCCATATATATGTAATTCAAAATATAAACAATAATAAACCATAAAATAAAAGGTTATTTTTCGAAATTAAACCAAATTTACAGTAAGATGGAAAATAATGTTTATTTTTGTATACGTCCACTTTATTTATAGTTGAAAAGTTTTCTCCTACTTTTTTTAATTGCAAAGTCTTTGATCAGATCTTCAAAACTAGTCTTATGTAACACATCTGCTTCTATACTTAGTAGAGACAAGGCATCCAGCCTGCCTTGTTGCATAGTTGTTCTGATGGGAATTTTAATATACTTCAACTTAGAAAATGAACGCTCAGCTGAGCAATTTGTGACCATTAATGTTAAAAATATACGAAAGCCAATATCAACATTTGGAAAGACACACTCAATATTGTCTTCTACAATCATTTTATAAAGTTCAGCATGACTGAATCTTGTTTTTACATTTAATGTGTGGGCCTCTTTTTGTGAACCCTGGCTCAGCTGCACCATTTGCAGTTTTGCACCATATGGTCTATGGTCCATGGTAAATCCGGCTATGGAAAATTTCTGTGGTGCCCCCCTTCCCTTGATGCCCTAAGCACTTGCTTATTTGGCTTAATGGTTAATCCAGCCCTGAGGCGTTTTGAAGTCAGATGTTTTATCGAAGGGTTGTAGAGATTGTAGACTATTGTTCAAGATCCTGCAGGGTGTGTGTGAGAGGTTTGAATCATAGACCACGTTCTTTGTAGACTTTATTCTAACAGCATCAGCTGGTGACTGGCAACCGGGCGCTGCCAAAGACAAGCCCCCCCCACCTCAACATGGGAAAACATATCGTACGATGGTACAATCTTACATCTCCCCCCCAAGTTAAAAGGAAATGACAATGCACATTTGAACTAACAAAAGGAAAACAATGCATTCATAAAAACAACAATATTGCAAGAAAAACCAGCCAAACACGTAATCAGTCAACCAGCCCGGAGGCCTACAGCCTCTCCTGGGCCTGGCCGCGCTTGACTGGGGAAGGGCCGGGGGTGCGAGCGAGGGCGCGGGTACGGAGGGCACAGCAGAAGGGGGGTCAGGAGGCATAGCTTGGTGCACCACCGGAGTAGTAGGCACAGGTGTAGAGCCGTTTCGCAGGTGGCGTCTGTTGCGGATGAACACCCTACCACTGCCACTCAACCTGACGGCATACTGCCTGCGAGGGCGGGCTTCCATCACTATTCCTGTCCTGTCCCAGAGCTTGGTAGCTGCGTCCTGCACACGCACCTGCGTGCCCACGACTAGGGGAGCTAGCTGGCGGGACACCTCTCTCCGCGACAGAAGGACCCCATCCTGGGTTTCGGCAAAGCGCACCTCCCTCATACGAAGTGCCCGGCGCCAGTGCTGGTCCACCTTATAGTGTTGTCTGGCCACGGGAACGCCGTCACGGAGCTGGCGGGCGGTGGCAAGTTGGGCGGGCGACTTGTTCACCCTCCGCAGAGGCGTGTTCAGGTACTGGAGGAGAGCCTGGGATGTCCTATCGCAGTAGGGTGTGTCATAGGAGGGAAGATCAGCTAAAACTAATGGCCCATCACTTTTTTGGTAGATTTTAGTGTATATAAACAGAAAATAATTTCAGTTTCAATATTTTGCAACCTTTTGCTAGGTAAATTTTAGCGTGAAATTTATCGAAAATCTAACGTACAGCTGCATTAGTGCATTGAATTAAATAAGTGAACATTGCTTTCTGACTTCATTCTTTTTAACAACCAACTTAACAATATTTTTTCTGTTTCAAATTCTGATGCATTTATAAGTTGATAATATTTGCGATGGCTGCTTGTGTGTCAGGACGGAACCAAATCCAACCATCCTCAGTCACTATCTTGGAATCTGGGGAGAGAGCTCCTGAAGTCAGAGTTACTGTTAGAGATGCTTTTGAGATACGGTGTTTTAATCAGGCAAATAGTGAAAAGAACCAAAAGAACTTACACAAACAAAAGACATTGCCAGTGATATGACCAAGCTGTCTTGGCACAGTACACTCTGGCTAACTTGCTCAGTTCAAGCCTCCAGTCATAACAAGTCAGAAAAGATTAGTGAGACTGCTAGCCAGTTAGGAAAAGGCAAGAGAGATATCTCTCTTGGGGAGAGAAAACTTTGCAGTTAAGGACAGCTTTACTTAAACAACTGGACCAGTTATTGTATAATTACTTACAGAGTGCCCGGGTATTTCTCTGTCTCTGAGTTTGAGATGCGATCGTGACTTATAAATCGAGGCCCACATCTCCTGTATTTGCAAGCGTGAACTGAAGATTCCTGTGATCGAACTGGCATTTGTCAAAGCACAGAGAGAGAAGACTGGCAGTATAGGAGCTCTCATGATTTCTAGCCAAGATATTCCGGAGTCCAAGAGACAGGAGGCTGCCACAGAGAGACAGAAGAGAAGAGTTGCCGAGGAAAAGAGACTTGAGAAGGCCCAGGGTGAGGTAAAAAAGGCCAATGATTGGAGTCAAGCTGATTCAGAGTTTAATGACTTCCCCATGGCTGATCTGAGTGCTGACCAGGAGAATGGTGACTTTGTCCCTAACCCAGAAAATAATGATCCCAAACCTTCCAGGCATAAGATTCGAAATAGGAAAGATATCCCGAGCATAGCTCTGGCCAGCATGCGACACCACACTGGTCTCAGAGAAACTGCAGAGATAGCAACAGCTGCCTGGATTGACGGTGGTTTGATAACACCTGATGATGTTCACCTGGTGATAGAACATAACAAAGTAAGGAGAGCTCAGGAGAAACTTATCAGTAACCTAGAAGAGGAGTTTGATAATGGGATAAGAGAAAATGGAATCAATTGTTTGTTCTTTGATGGGAGAAGGGATGACACTAAAGTGTTCATGAAAGTTGGAGATTCTGACAAGTTGTTCCCTGCCATGGTGAAGGAGGAACACTACTCCTGCTGCAGTGAACCAGGAGGAAAGTATTTGTGGCATTTCACTCCAGAGAAAGATGACATCAGGAAACCAGCTGAGATAGTGGCAGATAACATTGTGAACTGGCTCAGAGAGAGGAACGTAGACCAGACCCTGCAGGCCATTGGAGGGGACAGCACCAACACGAACACAGGGTGGCAAGGGGGGGGTCATACAGTGGATAGAGCGGAAGATTGGGAGGAAGCTGGTCTGGATTGTTTGTGACCTCCACACCAACGAGTTGCCACTCAGACATCTGATCCAGGAGCTGGATGGCAAGACTCTTTCAAACAACAGATGGTCTGGTCCTCTTGGCAAGATGCTGGACTCTGCCACTGAGTTAGAAATAAATCCGAGCTTTGAAAAAAATCACAGTTGGCCCTCCACTCGTTGAGCTTGCACATACTGTCATTGACGACCTGAGTACTGACCAGTACTATGGTTACATGATTTGCAGTGCCATCAAAACTGGGGTCATGCCTGATAGACTTGCTTACCTGCAGATAGGTCCAGTCTCACATTCTAGGTGGCTCACAACGGCTCAGGTTCTGCAGAATTTGGGTCGCCATCATAAACTGAAAGGAACCAGCTTCACAACCTGAGACTTATTGTCCAATTCATCGTGAGTGTCTACTTGCCAAATTGGTTCAACACCAAGGTCAAGTCATCGTTCTCCGAAGGTCCGAGGCATGTTCTCTTCCAGCTTGAGCTCCTGAGGAGTCAGCCAAGGAAGGTTGTTCAGATTGTGGAGCAGACTGTGAGGAGATCTTCCTGGTATGCTCATCCCGAGGCAGTTCTGCAGACAATGCTCTGCAGTAAGGATGAGGAGGAGAGAAGAGTGGCAGTCAAAAAGATCTTGGATATGAGACTTATGAGAGGATCTGGGCATGACGAATCAGTTGGTGACGATTCCTTCAGGGTCAGGAAGACTCCTGAAGTCAATCTAGGTGCCAAGACCCCTCACTGATCTCATAGATCTGGATAACATCCAGGCTGGCAGTGAGCCCCCTCTTACCTGCAGCCTCACCAATGTTCAAGTCAGAGCTTTCCTGGACAACCCCATGCATGTCCCTGCCTGGCCCTCGCACACCCAGAGTATAGAGCGTTGTGTACAGCAAGTGAGCGAGGCCAGCAGTCACGTGTACAGCCAGGAGAGGAGGGAAGGCTACATCCGAGCTCAGGTGGTCAGCAGTGAGGTGATAAGTAGAAACAGAAGCAAGAAAGACATGTTCTCTATGGTGTGCAGCAACACCGGGTCGTAGTAGTAAAACCAGTTTTTGTATTTGATGATTTTGTTTTCTAAAGGAATATTCAATTTAATAAATGTGTCAAGATCATTCGTTTCACTATTCTGGATCATTTTCATCCAAATAAATTAACCTGATACATTTACTTTACTTTAAATAAGCTATTTAGTGGTGTTGGTAAAAGGGTGGGAATACTGAATTTTCATAAGATTTCAAGTTAAAATTTACCAAGCAAAAAATGAAAACTTTTCAAATCTGAAGATATCACATGATTCTGCACATAGAACTACATCATTAATACCATGGGCCGATTTTTCAAACTCAAAAAAAAAAAATTCGCCTCCTTATGGCACACCCTACTATCGCAGTCCAGACTACCCCTAGGTCCAGTGTTATCCCTGAGGAGCCTCTTGGCAGCCTTGACCCCAGCCTCTGCTCTGCCATTGGACTGGGGGACGTGGGCTGACGACAGGCGCACCTCGACTCCCCATGACTTGAGGAAATCTGTCATCTCAAGGCTGGCAAGGTTGGTACTTCCATCCGTGGACATCTGTTCAGGTACCCCCCACCTCGTGAAGTAGGCCCGCAGACGGGCGATGATTTTTCCAGAGGTGGCCTCGTTGGGGAAGTGGGCGATCTCCAGCCAACCTGTCAGTCGGTCAGCATATGCTAGGTACGTGTGGCCCTGCAGGTGGAACAAATCAGCCACCACTTGTTGAAAGGGATAGTCTGGCGCTGGGGTCAGTACCAACGACTCCGGAGGCTGGGAAGGGGCGTGGGTCTCGCAAGTCACCCTCCATGGCAGGCCAATAGACAGACTGCCGGGCCCGCCTGAGCATTGAGTCGAGGCCGTGGTGCCCCACGTGCAGGTTAACGGCGACCCGGTGGCGGAGGGAGTCGGGGATGACAAGGCGCACGCAGCCCTGGTCAAAGGTGTAGGTGACCAAACCCCTGACCACAACCAACCTGTCCCGCACCGAGAAGTACGGGCGCAGACAGGCCACCTCCTGCGACTTGTGGGGGTGCCAGTCGCCCGCCAGCACCCTCGACACTAGAATCTGGTACACTGAGTCGTCCGCAGTCGCTTTGCACACTGTGTCTTCGTCCATAATGATGCACCCATCCCGATCCAGTGCTGCGATTGTGACTGCACACACACTGCAGCGCACAGGTCTTCCTCTTGGTCCATGTCCTCCGCGTCGGGCGCCGCCCTGAGGGAGGGGAAGCGGGATAGGGCGTCAGCTGCACAGTTCCGCTTCCCTGGCAAGTATTTGACCGTGAACCGGTACTGCAGGGTCTTCTCCTTAAGCCTGAACAGGCGCGGATTCGCCACATCCGTGAGGGCTCTGTCCCCTAGCAAGCCAACTAAGGGGCGGTAGTCCGTCACCAGAATGAGGTTCGGGCAGCCAAGGAGGAACAGCCTGGCCTTGCGCAGGCACCATACCACAGCCAAGGCCTCCCCTTCTACTGCAGCATAGCCGGCCTCGGCCGAGCTCAGATGTCGGCTACCACACAGAGCCAACCGCCACCCTCCCCTGCAACGGAAGGGCGTCTCTGGAGAGGCACAGTCACAGTATTGTTGCAGGATGACGAAGCCGATGCTTTCCCTGCTCCAATCCATGACAGCTGCCGTAGGCCTGGATTTATCGCAGTACATCAAGCCGTCCCTGGCCAACTGACAGATGGTGTCCTGGGCCTGGCGAAACTTGAGCCGCAGCTGGTCGTCCCAATACACCCAATTGCCCACTGGCTTCTTGAGGAGCTCACGGAAGGGCTCCATCACCGGTGCAGTGGCAAGGAAGGGAGCCAATTGGTTAACCAGGCCATGCCAGGACCTGATGTCAGTGATTGATGGCTGATCCGGCATGGGGAAGTCCTTGATGGCTGACAGACGTTGGGCAGTGGGCTGGTAGAGGTCCCACCCCAGGAGGAAACCCACAAACTCGGCTTCTCTCCTGCAGAACAAGAACTTTTCTGGTTTCAGCGTGATACCTGTGCGAGCGCAGGTCTCCAGAAAATCGTAGGTGTGCCAGAATGCCCCCTTCACACTGGAGTCATAGAAAAGAGTGTCATCCACGCACTTGTAGGCATCTGATGCTGAGCAATGTCCCATGGGCTTCCTGCAGTATCGAAAACGGCCCCACGGCGTGATGAATGTGGTCAGACGTCTACTCTCCTCCTCCAACTCCACCTGATGAAATCCCCAAAAGGCGTCGGCGACGGTTTTGAACGAGTGTGCTGGCACCCCAGACACCATGTCGAATGGTGCAGGTGTGTGGTGCGTCTCCCTCAGAGGAGCTTGCATTGAGGCGTTGGAAGTCCACAGTGCGCCTGGGCTGACCGTTTTTCTTGGCCACCACTCCGTAGCCTCACCAGCAGGCGCTGGCTGGATGACGCCTCTCCTGACGTCCTCCTCCAACTGGGCCTTCACCTCCGCTTCCCAGTTTATTGGAACGGGAGCGGGTACGTGACAGGCGTAGGGGGGTCGTGCCGGGCGTCAGGTGGATACGGTGAGGGGGACCAGTCATGACTGGCAGTGGGGACCTGCTGGTGTTGAGTGCGGTAGATGAAAAGTGCGTGAGCAGCCATGCCTCCAGCCTGGCCACATTCTCCTCCAAAGGAGGCAAGGGTATCTCAACTGGCCTCGGTGGGAAACGGCTGCTCTCAGGTAAAGGGTTCGGAGGTAGGTCGTCGGCAGTGTGCCGCTCCCCTCCATCGCCCACGGTAGCCACAGCACGTCTATGGAGCGGGAAGTCGACAGGCACCAAGTTGAGGCACTTGCAGGCCTCCAATGACAGATAGAGGGCCTTGGCTGTCTACACGAAGTAGATCTCCTGGACGGTGGACCCCTCGTCCACACTGAGGCGGCAGGAGGCGAACCCCAGACACTTGAGGTGTTTGTTCGTCACGTCCCTTAGGCCATTACGGGCCCGAAGTTGCCCCGGACACAAACCGATGTCCCGGAGCAGGGATGCCCCTGCTACACACACCATAGCACCCATGTCAGCTACAGCCAGCACAGGGGTGGCGGGATAGCTGGGCTGTTGCCACTGTGACAGCACCTGACACATCCACAGGAGCACTTAGGACTGGCTTACTCCTACAACACCTTTTGAAGTGACCAACCTTAGAGCAATTGCGACATGTGGCCCCACTTACAGGGCAGATACTTTTACCAGAGGCATGTGACATGCCGCAGTTACCACAGTGCGCGCGACTGGGGTGTCCAGGTTGGGCGCCAGCTACCTCAGACTCACCGGTGAAGTCATCACCAACCGCCGCTGCCTCCCCGGCTGTTCCCACCACTGCCTGGCCAGACGTACGACACGATACACCAGCATCTCTCACTGCTGCCTCAAATAACATACATTTGTTTCTAAGCACTTCAACACTATTATAACTAGAGTACCCCTGGAAAATTTCCCTTTTCAACACTGGGTTACTCAGGCCCACCATAACTTTACGTAATAGCATGTACTCAGAGAGATCGTTATCACAGGTGGGACATTTAAATTCACACTCCACTGCCTCTGTGAAAATACCTTTTCATGGGCTCCTCTTCATCTTGTTTGCTGTTGGAAAACTCGTTCCATTTCACAGCTTGGTTTGAAGATTGAAGAACCACTCCACTGATGGCGTCCAGGGCTTCCTTTGGCGAGAGCTGCTCCCACTGACCGCTGGGGTATCTCGAGTCAATCAGGGCTGGATTAACCATTAAGTAAAATAAGCACGTGCTTAGGGCATCAAGGGAAGGGGGGCACCACAGAAATTTTCCATAGCCGGATTTACCATGGACCATGGCCCATATGGTGCAAAACTGCAAATGGTGCAGCTGAACCAGGGTTCACAAAAAGAGGCCCACACATTAAATGTAAAAACAAGATTCAGTCATGCTGAACTTTATAAAATGATTGTAGAAGACAATATTGAGTGTGCCTTTCCAAATATTGATATTGGCTTTCGTATATTTTTAACATTAATGGTCACAAATTGCTCAGCTGAGCGTTCATTTTCTAAGTTGAAGTATATTAAAAATCCCATCAGAACAACTATGCAACAAGGCAGGCTGGATGCCTTATCTCTACTAAGTATAGAAGCAGATGTGTTACATAAGACTAGTTTTGAGGATCTGATCAAAGACTTTGCAATTAAAAAAAGTACGAGAAAACTTTTCAACTATAAATAAAGTGGACGTATACAAAAATAAACATTATTTTCCATCTTACTGTAAATTTGGTTTAATTTCGAAAAATAACATTTTATTTTATGGTTTATTATTGTATATATTTTGAATTACATATATATGGGGGGGGGCACAAAAATCTGTTAAGTGCTTAGGGCCTCTAAGGGTCTTAATCCGGCCCTGGAGTCAATCACCCTTTGGAGTGCAGGGACGCAGTTCAGGCGAATGTGGAGTGTGGCCACCAGTTGTGACCACCCGTTCAACAGCACCCATGACTCCATGGACCGCCTCCATGTCCTAAACGCAGCTGCTGGCATTTCTGCCCTACACTTCTCTGGAGTGACAGCTGCTGAGGGCTTCATGACCGGCATAGAAGCATGACCACCGCCAGCAGCTAGAGACTCCATCTGAGCCATCAATGCACTCATGGCCTGCTGCTGGGCGCGCGTGGTGTTCCCCACCGGTGTAGAGATGCCCTGGCGTCCCCTTGAGAGCGTCGAGAATCGTGGACGTGTAGGGGCCATGTCAGCGTTCTTGTCAGGGCTGTAATGGCGTGTCGGGCCCCGACATATCCTACTCACTGTGCACCTTGTGAGAGGTTTGAATCATAGACCACGTTCTTTGTAAACTTTATTCTAACAGCGTCAGCTGGTGACTGGCAACCGGGCGCTGCCAAAGACTAGTCCCCCCACCTCAACATGGGAAAACATATCGTACGATGGTACAATCTTACAGTGTGCATAGCTGTTTTAATGTGGACAGGTATTGACCTCAGGTGCACAGGCATGCGCATTAAACCATGGAGCTGGTACTTGGCAGTTACGATGTCTTCTACTACAAGTACTTTGCCCAGGTTTGGTGATGTCTGCTGGATGCGACTGTCGTAGTAGAGGTAGGATGTAATTGACTGACTATAAGGGTCCCTACTAAGTCTCTGCTGACTTTTTGCATTCTATCTATCTATCTGTGACGTTTGTCGTTGGCTCAACTACATGGAATTTGTTTCCATGTTCTTTCGCTTTAATCAGGTATGGACCTGTGAATTTAGGCGAAAGTTTTGGTATGGGTTCCGGCGCTTTTATCATTACTGCGTCTCCTATTTCTAGAGTTACAGGCTTAGCCTTTTTATGTTGCTTGCAGATAATTTCAGCACGTGAGGCTGCAAAATGTTTTCGTACTTTTCCCTGGATGCTTGTGAAAACATTGATTTGTTTCTTGGCATAGTCATCCATGTTGTACACAGGTTGTGGAGTTCCTGCTAGTTGATCATAGGGCAAGCGTTTATCGGTACCATACTGTAAATTATGTAAATATTGCTATTTGCCTCTAAAGCTATTGATAGATCCATTGGTGGATGCTACTACTTGTGGAAGCCAGTCGTCCCAGGAGCTGTGCATCGGATTTACCACATGTCGGAGAATCTCAAGAATTTTACGCTATATACATTCGACCAACCCATTTGAGGATGGATGGTAGGCGTATTGTTGGCATATTTCTGTTAATAGTTGATTCTTAAATTCTGCCCCGTTATCTGAGAGTATCACTCTAGGAGTCTAGGTGAAGAAAAATGACAAATGTGATGAGTGACTAATGCACAAGACACTGCTTTGGCAGACTTATTCTGCAATGGTTCTAGTACCACAAATCTGGAGAAGTAGTCAATGCACACAAGTATGTAATTAGAGCCTTGGTGGTTATTGGTAGTTGTAATAAATCGATCACAACTGTATCCCATGGACGTTCAGGCGTAGGGTATTCTAAGATTGCAGCGGGATCCATCGTTGTTCCCATGTGTTTTGTACAAGATAAACACTTAGCAATGTGGTGTTCGATGTCTGTCTATTTTCTGTTAGACATCTGTCTCGTCCCGGATGCCCAGCTTGGGGTGCATCATGGAAGAGGGTGAGGATGTTTTCCTTCAGTGATGTCGGAATATCAATTTGAGAGATTGACTATTATTGTGTTTTAACTGAGCGATAAAGTATGTCGTGCCCTAGCTCAAACTGTGAGAGTGGTAGTTTAGGCAAATTTACCTCAACTCCCGATTCTAAGGCATAAATTACCTTGAACCACAGTGGATCCTGTAGTTGTTCCACCCTTAACTGTGATAGGGTGAACGTGGGTAGTTCTTCCCATGAAATAGTTCTGTCACGGCTACATGATCTGTGTGGACTGTGATCGGATATCTCAAATTGAGATCCAGAAAATACTTGAGAACCCACACAGCAGCTAATGCTTCCGGGTGAGTAGCTGAATAACGTGTTTCTGCATCGTTGATGGTGCGACTGGCGTATGCTATTACGTGCCATTTCCCTCGATGATCAGTTTGCATGAGCACAGCCCCTAGCCCTGGGCCACAGGCATCGGTGCATATGGTAAATGGTTTAGTGCAGTCCGGAAAGGCTGACACCGGAGCGTTCATTAAGGCACTCTGAAGGGCATTAAAATTATCCTCTTATTGAGGAGTCTAATCAGTGGTGAGACTAACTTGGCATAGTCTTCAATGAAAGAACGGTAGTATCCTGATAATCCCAGGAAACTACAAAGTTGATCTGCAATCTTAGGAAAAGGAAACAGTTTCACTGCCTTTACCTTACAATCTACTGTGTGTGTACCGTTGCCATCCACTTATTGTCCTAGAAATTGGATTCTGGATTTAAGAAATTCACATTTGGAAAGTTTCACTTTCAATCTAGCTATTTGTAGGTTTGTGAAGACTTCTCTTAGTTTCTTTAAATTGCTTTGTAATTTTTTTTATTACTATGATAAGATCATCTAGATAGGCATAGACTGTGTTACCTATCATTCCAGCAAACAAATTATTTATCATTCTTTGGAATGTTAGCGGCGCATTCCTCAAGCCAAATGGCATTCGTAAGAATTCGAAATGTCCCATCGGTGTACTGAACGCAGTTACTTCACGGGATTCCTTATGTAAGGGAATTTGCCAGTACCCGCTAAGCAATCTGGGTTACTGAAGACGGCGTTGTCTTTTCCTAGAGACTGTAGTAAGTGAGTTAGGACAGGCATTGGGAACCTGTCTGGTACAGTTGATTGGTTGACTCGTCGAAAATCTATGACTGGTCTCCATCCTCCATCTTTCTTGGGAACTAGGAATAGAGGCGAGTTTCATGGTGACGAGGAAGGTTGGATTAACTCTTGTTCCATCATTTCTTGTACCATTTGTTCGACTACAGCTTTAGCTAATGGGTAGCCGATATGCTGATATGTAGATCGGGTGAGTGTCCGGCACGAGTGGTAAGTTATGGTTTGTCAACGTTGTTTTACCTAGGGGTTCTCCAGGTAACGCTATGATTTCCTTGAACACGGCTAGTAATTCTAAGAGATCACATTTGCCTTGAGGATGATCAACTACATTCATGTGTGGCGCTTTTAACGCTACTTTATTTTCAATACGTGGTTTTTCGGTCGATTCCCCTTGTGTTACACAACCTACTGGTAATTCTATTGGTTCCGAGACGACTGCTTTGTCGTAAACAAGGAAATTACCCAAACAACATCCCTTTCTTAAAGTTATAGGTCCTACAGTTCTTTTGAGAATAAGGACATCAGTGAGACTGCCTGACGTGACTTTGTGCTTAAGGTAGACTCAAGTGACAAGCCTTTCACTCGTACACTTTCACTCAGACACACAGCATGGGCTCCTTCACTCACATTTGGCAATCATATTGTGATTCTAGTTAGTTCCTGACTATGTAACAGTTGTACACCAGTTGACACAGCAGACGTTAAAATCCAGTTCTTGCGGCTTTCATCTGAATGTCCTTTGAGCTACTAGGTGGAATTTAAGGGAGTGACTCCTTAACTAATTGCTTCTTCTGCTACAGACACCTTCGCGCTTGACGAGGCAGTTAATTTTTGCTGTGTTAGTTAAAGCACTATCATTGCTAACAGGTAAAGGTAATGACTAAGTGTTACTTGACCTAACTTGTCTACTGTGTAAGTCCTCGAACTGAGAATCTATGAAATTTTTACAGCTAGTTAAGGAGTCAGTAGGTGTTAAGTCTATCTGGCTAATTTGTGGGAATTCTTCACTAGCAGTTGCAGCTCGCTCCTGTGAGTCGGTAGATGACTGACTATCTGAGTCTGAGTCACTAATTTCCTGTTTGAAACCCAAAATTTTTGGAAGAGGGTCCATAAATAGGGATATGAATCACTTCACTTTGCAGCATAACACTAAGTTGGCCACTCAAGGAGTAATGCAAAAGTATTTAAAATGAGTTATGGAAATGAAGAGAAAGATAATTAAAATTATTAAAAGTATATATACTTTGTGTGAGTCATCTCTTACTTTTTAAATGTGTTTATTTAGTTTTGCTTTTAGGCCGCTGTGCATATAGTTTATTTCATATTGCCTACGTGTGAGGACTTCTTGAAGTTCACTTGTGTTTGTGTAGTCTGTAAAATAACGATTGTTTGTGATCTACCTGACCATAGAATCCGTACAGTTTCGAAGCCAGGTGCTGACGTCAGAAGTCGATTACGTCCTACTCTGGGAAGGATGACATCACACATCTTGCAATGATCAACCTGGGGGCTAACCTTTCTTGCGGCGATCAAACTGGGGCTGACCTTTCTTGCGGCGATTAACCTGGGGCTGACCTTTCTTACGGCGATCAACCTGGGGCTAACCTTTCTTGCTGCGATCAACCTGGGAATGACCTTTCTTGCGGCGATCAACCTAGGGCTGACCTTTCTTGCGGCGATCAACCTGGGGCTGACCTTTCTTGCGGTGATCAACCTGGGACTGACTTTTCTTGCAGTGATCAACCTAGGGCTTACCTTTCTTGCACCCCGGAGAGGTTTGATTGTTTAAGCAAGAGGGAGCTTGCTCGTCTGAACCACGATGACAACCTTCCTTGTACTCCTGTGTTGTAGTGCTGGCTGCTGGTTGGCTGGCTGTCTGGTTGCCTGGCCATTAGCTGGCTGGGACACTAAGACAACACTCGGGTAGTCTCGGCAGTCTCGGTTGATGTCGGCTCCACTCAGGTCACCATGAGCTGTGAACTGATGCTGGGGGTTTGACTGCTATGTCAGCAATCCTTTATATTGTCTTTGTTACCACTGGATTTTTATGTCCACGTTTTGCAAGTGTTTATAACCACTATCAACTTGTTTTCCTTGAAAATGCTTTATTTGATGATGATTCACTTAGAGTGTCACTTGTGTCACTTGGCTCATCAATATATTTTCATTGTTTTTGAGTACTGCACTAGTTTATAATATTTGTCTCGCCATTTGCCACCAAGTAATTTTAATGAAGTTCTAGAACTCTTAAGTGACAGGGCTTGATGTAAACACTTCTTGACGTTTTTTTCTTTATTAAGTACCAGGTATATACACAGATATAATCTGAGAGAATAAATTGTGATTCTCTCCAGGGAAGTGTTGTGAATATCAATCTGAAATAACACTTAAGTCAAGTGCACAGCTTCCCTGTCCAGTGGTAGTGAGTGAACTGCCACTCCTTGGGCGTGACCGAGCGAGCAGGTTGTTTGCTAAATTAGCTGGCCCTGGGCTCGACCCTTGAGTGAGATGCAAGCCAAGTGATCTAGAGTTGTGAATAACATGGTGAATCACTTGGTGAATAACTTGTTGAATATCTTGGTGGTATTCTTTTGGGTGAATATTTAGATAAAACAATATGCTGTTACAATGGTTGCTACTATTGCTGTATTACTATTGTGGTTGTTACTATTTTAGTTGTTACTATTGTCATTGTTATTATTGTTGATTATATTATTGTTGTTGTTGTTACTCTTGTTGCTATTATTGTTATTGTAATTATTGTTGTTGCTACTATTGTTGTTGTTACTATTGTGATTGTTACTATTGTTGTTGTTACTATTGTTGTTGTTACTATTGTTGGTGTTACTATTGTTGGTGTTACTTTTGTTAGTTTTACTATTGTTGTTGTTACTATTGTTGTTGTTACTATTGTTGTTGTTACTATTGTTGGTGTTACTTTTGTTTTTGTTACTAATGTTGTTGTTACTATTGTTGTTGTTACTATTGTTGGTGTTTCTGTTGTTGGTGTTACTATTGTTGTTGTTGCTATTGTTGTTGTTACTATTGTTGTTGTTACTTTTGTTGTTGTTACTATTGTTGTTGTTACTATTGTTGCTGTTACTATTGTTGGTGTTACTTTTGTTGTTGTTACTATTGTTGTTGTTACTATTGTTGTTGTTACTATTGTTGGTGTTACTATTGTTGGTGATACTTTTGTTGTTGTTACTATTGTTGTTACCGCCACAGTAAGATAAACTAGAAGAAAGAGAGAAACAGAGGGATAACCACAATATGATAAACTAGGCAAGAGAGAGAGAAAGAGAGAGAGATAAGAGATATAGTGTTGACAACGAATCTGCTGAGGTGTTTCAATACGAAACACATGGCCCTCGCCTCCGGGCTGCGATTGCCCTCGAGGGTAGTCTACCGATTTCTACAGGACAGACAACAAGTTGGTTCAGACCACTAGACCCTGAAACGTGAGTGATCGTGAAGTATTAGAATCTGCTAAGAAACTCTAATGAACTTTAATACGTATATTTATGTACTGTAATTTGATCATATAATACAAATTGTCTCCTGTATCAACAGTTATAACATGTGAGTTATATTTAAGATGTTAACGGGCTATGTACTGTATATTGATTGTATTATTCATAATATGTGTCCTGAGATAACAGCATTTGTTATATGAGAATTGTTCTTTGACAGGTTTTGACCGAATTATATGGTACGCGTCAACGTTGAGGGTTTATTTCTCCAGCAACAAACCAATAACGCTCCTATGAGCGTTAACAAGTGTTGTTGTTACTATTGTTGTTGATACTATTGTTGGTGTTACTATTGTTGTTGTTACTATTGTTGGTGTTACTATTGTTGATGTTACTTTTGTTGTTGTTACTATTGTTGTTGTTACTATTGTTGTTGTTACTATTGTTGTTGTTACTCTTGTTGTTGTTACTATTTTTGGTGTTACTATTGTTGGTGTTACTATTGCTGTTGTTACTATTGTTGGTGCTACTATTGTTGGTGTTACTATTGTTGTTGTTATTATTGTTGGTGTTACTATTGTTGTTGTTACTATTGTTGTTGTTACTATTGTTGTTGTTACTATTGTTGGTGTGTTGGTGTTACTATTGTTGGTGTTACTATTCTAGATATTACTGTTGTCACTACTATGGCTGTCACTTTATCATGCTCCGGCTTAAGGAATGTGCAAAAGCTCCAGGTCAAAGAATCTGTATACTGTGCAATTTAAAGAATGCTTATGCATTCTGGCTTAAAGAATGTGTATATGCTCCAACTTAAAGAATATGTATATGCTCCAGTTTAAAGAATGTGTACTCTATATGCTTCAAGTTAAAGAATGTGTATATGCCCCAACTTAAAGAATGTGTATATGCTCCGGCTTAAAGAATGTGTATAATCTCCGGCTTAAAGAATGTGCATATGCTCAAGGTTAAATAAAGTTTATATGCTCCCTGGTTAAAGAATGTGTATATGCTCCAACTTAAAGAATGTGTATATGTTCCAGCTTAGGAATGTGTACAGTATATGCTCCAACTTAAGGAATGTGTAAATACTTTGGCTTAAGTAATGTGACTATGGTCCGGTAAAACAAATATAAGAGTATACTGTATTGTATGTTCCGGTTAACGAAATGATAAATATTGAGGCTTAGGAGATGTATATATGCTCTAGCTTACACACACACACACACAAACACACAGTATATATCATTTATGAATAAGAAATTATATGTTCAAAGTTTCATAAATAAAAAAACAAAACCTAGAATTTATATCTTTATACAGTATATCATATTTTATTAAACTTAAAAGCGTTTAATTTCTACGATATACTGTATGTTGGCAAGTAACAATGACTCTCACCTCAATTTAAAAAGAAAAGTTCATCTCAGCGCCGTCTTTATCATTAAACATCCCATAATGATCTGAACAGGCAATTATAACGACTTGATAACTAAAACGTTCATCATGCTATTGTCATCTTTGGTATTGAAATAAATTATGAGCCTCTCAACAGCATAACATAAAAATAATAGCGATGGTGTCTCATTTGATTAAGTACAGTAAGACAGAGCCTTCGACTGGTTGCTGTGCCTACTTTAAACTCCATCCCACACCGACGACCAACACAGCACCCCAAGCTTATGATTTGCTATCAAGCCTTCATAGTTCGGTTCAATACCAATAGATGGCCCGGCATGTGTTCTTAGTTTTCTGAATTAAAAAAATCATCTGGATAAAATAATTGGATGGTCGTGTGTATGTATGAAAATTTAAATGTTCTATTTTGCATCAAAACATATACACATACTGTATGTCTGACAACGGAGAGTATTACACATCTGATGCTGAATTATATGAACATTATTCACGATGGACTGAATACATGAAAATTCTTTGCACTGTACCATATGAATATCCTTCACGCTGGAGCATATGAGCACGCCCTGTTCCCGTACTATTTTCAATTAATTACGATGGAGCATATTCATTAGAGGTGCTTTATGCCGGAGCATATACACAATAATTAATGTTGAACAATAAATGCTCTATATGCTGGAACATTTACAAATAGCACTGGAGCATATAAACTTTCCTTTCACCAGAGCATACACACAAATACAATGGGGCATATGGACATCCTTTTTACGGGAGTTTATGCAATAGCCTTGGAGCATAGACACGATACTCACACCAGAGCATATGAACATTCCTTATGCCAGATCATGCACACAATTATCCTGAGGCATAAACACATTGCTCAAACTTAAACATAAGACATTCTTTGTGACGGAGCATACATACAGTAATCCCGCATGAGGAAATTAGCCTTTCTTATGTTGGAGCATATGCACACCCTTCAAGCTAGAGTTTATAAGCATTCCTTGAACCATATATTGAATTCCGTCTGTTACAATTCGGTAAATGATTAGGATATGTGACTTATTGGTCTCGCCTACAATACAACAAGCGGAGACTTGCAGGAAATGATCAATAATAAGACACTCTGGTGATATATGACTGTACATATATGACAGGTCCATGACAGTGATGCGAGACAGTGATTACATGACTAAGACAGGTAAATGACAGCAGCACAAGGTAACTGTGGTACTGAAGTGACATAAGGGGAGGCAGCAGGAGGGTAACCAGGCGGCGCTCATAACATTAACACCCCGGTCAGGCGGACGCCACATCGATTATGGATTAATCTTCAGGCCTGGTGACGCCCGCGACGACGTCTTGGATAAATTGGTCATTCCTCCAGTCATAAATTATCCCCATCTGGCGGCCATTTCGGGAAATTAAGCGAACGTCACCGATCGTTTGCGCGGATAAGGCTTTTTTAATACTGCAGGGAAGGGGAAGGAGGGGACTCGTGACGGCTGTGACTACTTCTGTGATATATGACACGGCTTACTCGGACACTTTTTTTCGAAGCTGTTTAGACTCTGCTGTCCACACATAGGGCGAGAAGAAAGGGGGAGAAGGCTGGATATTGAGGTCCTCCTGGGCGGTTACACATTCAATGGTTGTTGAGCAAGAGAAGGGTGGGAGGGGTGGGGTGATGCACGTCCTTGTGTGAAGAGCCTCATGTATAGTGCCGTCAAGGGCAGCACACTTTAGACAGGTGTCTCTCAGGATGAAGCAGCAAGTGCCTTTTCCTTAGAGAGGGATTGTGTCAAGTACAGTCACCTGAGGAGCTGCCACAACACCAAGCACCTACTGGATCCCTCAGCAAGTACCTTATGATGTACAGTGAGGGGAGGCCGTCACACACCAGCACGAAGCTTCAACAGGTACCCCTGCACCTCCAGGGTAAAGTGGCACGAGATAACGAGATGATACCAACCTTCACACTCCTTTCTGCTCATTTACCATTATTAAATTCTTGTCTTTTACAAACATTATATATATATATATATATATATATATATATATATATATATATATATATATATATATATATATATATATATATATATATATATATATATATATATATATATATATATATATATATATATATATATATATATATATATATATATATATATATATATATATATATATATATATATATATATATGTATATATATATAACTTCAACAATGGACTTGTTACGTGGAAGGAAAGCGTAGTCTCATAACGAAGAGGAGAACCAGGGAAAACACAAACATCTTGACTAAGTTGGGTTTCTTTAACCACTAACGTTTCGGAAAAATCATTTTCCATCGTCAGAGCCTAGAAAACAAAAAGTTTTAAAAAAGTTTTAAAAATATAGGTAATATACAATAAAAACGTAACATTATACCAAAATTTACCTTCCACAAATTTTAAAGAAAGAGCAATGAGGAGGTAATCAGGAAAACAAATGTGAAATTAATATATACAGGCGGTATTACCTTAATTTAGACGAACCTTAGAGCGAAAAAGACAACAATTCACAGGAAGCCATATTACAAATGGATGGCTTTACTTTATATTGATAAAAAGGCTTTCATAATGAGGAGTTCCGTCTCACAGTTGCTCCTGCCAAGAACTGAGAAATCAGACGGCGAAAATGGGTGGTCATGTTGGTGGGTTTGGTTACGGATAGCTGAATGTGGTGGTTGTGTGATTAACTGGCCTGTTCGGACGGAACGGCCCAAGTGTTCATGGATGCGAGTTATCAAATGTCTTTTTGTTTTACCTATATAGGCTGCTTTACAGCTCGCACACGTAAATTGATAAACAACTGAGGATTGCAGGTGTGTTGGTATGTTGTCTTTAATTTTAAAGAATTTTTTATTTGAACTCTGGGTTTTGAAGACTAGTCTAAGAGAAATTTGTGGATAGAATTCATTGAAAAGGTTCTTAAGTTTGTTTCTAAAGGTGAAACTAAGTGGGCCTGTGTACAGGATGGTGAAATAGATAGAATATTTAGGGACGGTGTTGATTTGAGGCTGTGTGAGACTAAAAAACCTATTAAGGGTTTTGCCTATATAAGTGTCTGTAAATCTCTTAGGGAAACCATTGTTAAAGAGTAGTTCCTTTATGTATTTTAGTTCAATGTCCAAGTGGAAATAGCTTGAACATATATTAAAGGCTCTGTTGGTAAGAGTACGTACTAGATTACGTTGGTAATTAAGAGGAATAAAAGATGAACATTTTAAACTCAAACCAGTGAATGTTGGTTTTCTATATAAGGTTGTCTCGAAACTATTATGAAGACGGTGGATATTAACATCAAGGAATGGTAGAATATTGTCCTTTTCCAATTCACAAGTAAATTTGATGTTGCCATGTTTCGAATTTAAATAATTTAGGAACAGAGACGTGACCAAGTGATCTGAAAATTAAAAAATTGTCATCAACATACCGACGATAGAACACAGGCTTAAATTGGGCGGGACATTCGGTTAGCCAAAGCTTCTTGTGGTGACAGAGGAGAGCGTTGGCCAACGTGGGACCTAAGGAAGAATCCATAGCAACACCATCACATTGTTTATAAGCTTTGGTATTAAATAAAAACACAATCATTTACAGCCAGTTTTAAAAATTCTTTAAATTGTGGTCCATTCAATCCATCAATTATATCAGTATTTGAGAACAGTTCATCTGTACATATGTCAATCGTTTCGACAAAAGGGATATGTTGGTAAATAGAGACTGTATATCAAAGCTAGCCATAACACAATTGTTGAACGAGATGCTAGTTAGCTCCTTAACAAAACTAGAAGAGTCTTAACCAGAGTATTGATTATAAGTTATTGGTGACAATATGGGAACGAGGAATTTAGACAGATTATAGTTGAAGGTGCAGAGGGCAGACAATATAGGGCGTAAGGGACACTCATCCTTGTGTACCTTGGCTTAGACCCGCTAACAAAGAGTTTTAAAAAGGATGAGTCTTTATGACATTCTTGTTTGTAAATTTACGAAGAAATCTGTTAATCTTGTCCTCATACTTAAGAATTACCTTGAACAAGTCGTCTAAAATGGGGGAAAATTTAGTGCGGTCGTTAAGTATATTCATCATTTTCTGAACGTAGGACGTTTTATTAAGTACGACAATCCTATTACTCTTGTCTGGTTTAGTGATGATAATATTGTCCTTGTATGCAAAATTTTTAAGTGCGAGAAATTCTTCCTTAGAAAGAGCATGTTTGGTGCTGAACAAGTTGTATGAATAATAGGACCGAAACGCTAAGTGGCGGAAAGAAGTAATGAAATAATGCAAACCTTTTGAAACTGGATCATATAAACTGAGAGGAGACAATTTCTTAAAAAGACTCTCAAAACCAAGAAAATGGTTAAAAAAAAAAGTCTAATTTGCGGGTATTAAAAGCATATTTCAGACCTTTAGATCTGAGTAGTTTAAAATCACTTTATTAGGGGAGAGATTACCGTCGTGAACATACCCTAGTTTTCTAAGTTTGTGGTAATACCCCTGTATATTTTTATTTCACTATTTTTTTCCTGATTTTAGCTTTCTACATAGGTCTTTCGTCATTTTTGTCGGTTTTAAGTTTGGAGTGCTCTTTCTTTAAATTTTCTTGAAGGTAAATTTGGGTATAATGTGAGTACAGCCTAAAGAGAAATACTTGACAAGGCTAATATATACAGTAGAGATCAAGTCCATAACCATAAGAATCTTTTAATTTTACCATTTCACAAAACTTTCTTTCAAATTCCTTTACAACTGAAAACCTGGAACGTTAATGTGACATTTAAAAACTCATGCACTGTAAAACAAATGTTAATCAAGAACTCCCCCAACAATTCAGGCGGCTGCATTTACAAGGTTCCTTGCAAAGAATGTAATATGTTCTACTTAGGCCAGACAGGTAAAAATATCTTGTAACTAGACTTAAACAGCATAAATATAGTGTTAGGGAAGGCCAGGAATCCAATGCTCTGTTCGTTCATTGCATTGATTGGCATAATGCCTCCTCAATATTATCTTGTAATTCAATTGTCAATAGGAGCATTATAGATTCCAGTCTCATTAAACATACCGAATTCGTCAACATGAATTTCAGTAATGGTATGTACAAACCGATAATTTTGTAATTAAGAAGATTTGTAACCAGGTGAGAAGGTTGGGTCATCTTACCCTATGACCTGACTACGGACAGCTGCTGTGCTTATGAAGATTAGTAGGGTAACTGCCTAATGACTGGACCATTGTGGACACCTACGATCCCCTAGGGACTTGATCTCACTCTCCTCTACTGTATATATTAGCCTTGTCAAGTATTTCTCCTTAGTCTGTACTCACCCAAAAAAGATGTGAATTACACGAAAGCGCTTGGGAACTTCGTGTTTTCTTGTTTCCTTGTGGTTATCAGCATATACTTGGATCACGCGCACCTACAGTGATTTACTTGCATATATATATATATATGTAATATTCAGAAATATCAGGATAATATTTAGAGACGCAATTACCAATAATGGCGATACTGAGTCTTTCAAGGTCGTCTGAGTGATGGTGGCACTGCTCGCACAGCAGTGAGAGTTTTTGGAACTGCGTCAATATAATATTAAGTATACTCTGGCGACTTAATTTGGACGTGAATTATGAAATTATATGACAATTATTAAATTAAAAGTTATTATAGATCGTCTCCCAGTCTGAAAATGTTGCATAAGCCCTAATTAAGCTATTAGTTGTGCAGAAAATAAGTCCCTAGCCAGGTGGACGCCTTGGTGTAGCGTGTTTGTCTGGCTCAGTCACGAGGCAGTGGTCAAACAGACCGGACCCTGCATTGGCCAGAGAAACGATCATGTGATCTGGTCCCTTGGTTACGACATCAGTTAACAAGTAAGTTATATTCGATCTCTCAGAGCTTAGATAGGGCGGTAGAAACAAACAATGAGTGAGTGACGGTGTTGTGAGTTTTATGGAAAATTGAGCAATAGCTAACAGAGGGTTTGTTGCAGGGTTTCTGTAGAGCCCACGCGTCCATACAGTCTGAACGTCCACACCTTCTGAACGTGTCCACTCGGTTTGAGTTGAGCCCACGCGGTTGAGTGAGCAGTTTGAGGGTTGGAGTGAAACCAGCTGTCTGTTGTGTACAACTAACGACGTGGGACCATCGTCTGTCCCTGTTTGACGATCGTTTGCGGTCACCAGATCTCCTCCACCTCGGCTCACAATACGACATATCTTCAAGCAGTTTAGTGAAAATCTTTTACTAACGGGAAGCTAGAGCTCCCCTCAACTGTGCAAGGTCTGATTTGCCCACTCCCTTCCGTTTCATGGATGTACTGAGTGTAAAGTGAGGCTGGCTGAGTGAATGAATGGTTACACACTGAGACCAGGAGTCTAGTGGGTACTTTGAGGAACATTCTCCAAGGTTGTGAAGGGCTTGTTTGTGCCTTAAGAAAAATACGGGTGCATGCAGAACCGATGTGTGAGCTTAGGGAGCATGTTTTCACGGGTATTGGTGGAGTTAATAATCGCTTAATGTTTCATGCCATTTCCCCAGTGCTTGATGGTATTGTTTTCTAATGTTTATGTGCCTCTAATTGTTGTCAGATAATGAGGGAACTGTTTTTCAGATGAGGTTCATCCTTTCTGTTGTAAGTGATACTGTGATTTAGTTTTCCTTTAATGCATTTGATATTTCTTTATAATATCTATATCATGTATAACTTTTGTTCTCCAGTGTATTGTCTTAAGCCAGGTTAAGAGGTGTGCATCTGTTGGTGTACCATGATTTTGTTGAGTGTCCTTAAGGCCTATTCATGGTGGAGTTAATAATTTCTTATTCCCTATACTATTTTCTATACTATTGTTCATGTGTGGAAGCAACATTTCTTAATACTTTGAATTTATTGTTTTTCTAAAGAGCCATTTTCTAAGTTTCTAATAATTTCAATATCATGTATAACTTTTATTTCCCAGAGTAGTGTTTTAAGCCAGGTTAAGAGGTGCGCATATGTTGGTGTACCAGTATTGTTGTGTCTGTAGTGTTGGAGGGAATAGAAGTGTCTAAATTTTACAGTGCGTCTCATTCACCCCAATCACAGGTGCTATCCTTCCATGGGTCACGGAGAATTAATTTTTTCTAGTAATTTAAGTGTGTTTGTGCTGGTTTGGGTTTTTTCTCCAAGGGGCGCTTCCACTGCATTACCATCTAATAATAATAAACCCCAAGTCAAGTGAGAATTAAAATTACCTTTTTACCGGTTATACATATATATATATATATATATATATATATATATATATATATATATATATATATATATATATATATATATATATATATATATATATATATATATATATATATATATATATATATATATATATGTGTGTGTGTGTGTGTGTGTGCAAGTAATGGCTAGTGCTACGTGTGCACAGGGCTGTGCCCTTCTGAGGGCCGAGTTAGAGAGGGCCAAGGAAGATATCTTGAAATTAAAGGAAGAGATAGCGAGGAAGAAGGAAGATACGAGGCAAGGAAAGCCGGTGTCTGATGAAGACTCAGGCGAATGGAAGGTTGTGAGGAGATGGACAACCAAACTGGTGGTGAAAAACACACCAAGGATACGACAACAACGACAAAAACAGCTAAGTGTACCAACTCTTACAGTCCTTTGATAGATGAATTGGACGTTAGTATAGTCATGGACAGGGCTGACAAGGAAGGTACGAAAATCTTGATTGTTGGCGACTCCCAGGTACGGTACCAAGACAGAGCTTTTTGGGGTAAAGATAAAAATAGGATGAGGGTGTGTTTGCCAGGAGCTGGGATGGGGGATATGGTTGACAGGATGGACAACATCTTGTCTGAATGGGAACAAACCCATTATCTGCCTTAGTGCAGGCGGCAATGATATTGGTCGGTGTATCAGTGAGGAGCTTCTTGATAAGTTCAAGACAGCTATAGAACGTATTAGGTCTAAGGGAAGGATCCCTATCATATGTGTTGTCCTGCCTAGAAGGAGAGTTGGCAATGAATGGTTGTCAAGGGCAGTTGGTGTCAACGGCCGTCTTAACAGATATTGCAAGTCAATATCAGTCCCATTCATTGACAACTGGGACAACTTCTACGGCAGAAGGGACCTTTATGCTAGGGATGGGGTGCATCTGTCTAGGGATGGGGTGGCAACCCTGGCTGTATCTCTCGAGAGGGCAGTTCAAAAGATGTTAAAGTCTTTAAACTGCTAGGGGAACATATGAGCACGGGGGTGGAGGAGACTGCAGTGGGAGCGGGTAAACAAAGTGAAAGATTACAGGGAAATAGTGCTAGGAATTATGACAAAACTAAATTAGGCAGGGAGTTAAAACCTAAGCTCGACAAAGAGAGGATTCAGAACACGACTAACTTAAATGTCTACTATGCAAACAGTAGAAGTATGAGAAATATAATGGATGATATTAGGGCCTTGGTATGTACCGAAAAAATCGATATAATAGCATTCACCGAATCATGGATAAACCTAGACTCACGTGCGTTACCTGTCGAATACCAAATTGCAGGTTACAAATTATTCCTTACCGATAGGCAGATTAGGAAAGGAGGCGGAGTAGCAATCTATATCAAGGATAATCGGACGTGTGAAATATATAAGGAAATCAAAACTGAGCGGAATACAGAAACAATTTGGATAGAATTAATCGATGGTAGGGAAAAATTAATCACAGGAGTAATATACAGTAATACCCCACTTTACGCGGTTTCACTTTACGTGATTCTACATTTACGCGGTACCCGCCAGGTTTAAGAAGAGGAAGATGATCACCAACATTAACATTGGTGGTGAAGAAGCGAGTGCTGACCGTGTGGCGGCCTCCGTTCTTACGTGAGGTTATGGAGGAAGGACAGTACACCGACGACCAGGTGTTCAACATGGACGAATCCGGTCTATTTTGGAAAAAGCAACCTACCAAGACTTTTGTTGTCCAGTCTGCCAGCAAGATTCGGGGCCGGACATTGCAGAAGGAGCGCATCACCGTCCTCTTTACCACCAATGCCTCCGGTACCTGTAAACTCAAGTTATCAGATATTCACAGAGCCCGCAAGCCACACGCCTACAAGAACGAGGACATGAGCAAGATTAATGTCCACTGACTGACCGCACGTAAGGCGTGGATGTTCTCTGCTCTGTCACTCTCCTGGTTTGATGACTGTTTCGTTCCCGACGTGAAGAAATTCTGCGAGCAACAGAATGTTCCATTCAACATTCTGTTGCTCCTTGACAATGCACCAGGACACTCACTGCTACTTATGGATCGTCACCGCAACGTAAAAGTGGTCTTCCTTCCTCCCAACACTATGTCATTAACCCAGCCCATGGACCAGGAGTTGATATGCAGTGTGAAAGCTGCATACTCTGCAAAGAAGTTGAAGCTCCTGAACGACTGTACCAACTCCAAGGATGAGTTGCGTAAGCTGGGTGACACCGGTAGCGAGAGCAAAAGCGACGAGGACGATGACAAGGAACAACAGGTGGTGAATCAAGAAGTTCTCGTCAAACGGTTTTGGAAAAATTTAATGTCAAACAAGCTGTGGACTTCTTGGTGGAGGCATGAGATCAGCTGTTTGTAGCTACGATTCGTCACACATGGAGGCATGTGTTGCATGGTATCCCAGGTGAGAGGCGGAGTCAACCTGTGTCTGGTGAGGTTCAGTCTGTTACAGTGGCATTGGACCTTGCAAGAGAAGCTGCGCACAGTATTACAGCTGAAGGCTTCTCCGAGACCACCAACGAAGACATCCTGGAGGTGATCAAAGATCCTGAAATGAATGCAGACGAGATGTTGGAAGATGATCACGTTAGTGAAGTGCCTGGTGGTGCGTCAACCCCAGAAGAACACAAGTTAATGCATAGTAATGTTAAGGGTGCCATCGAGTGTGCAGAGAAACTGAAGCTCTTCCTTTCCAACGACCACGACGATGAACGCTATGAAGTCTTCCATACCCGGCTGGTGCAGCTATGCAGCCATACATCAAGGTGTATCAAGACAACATCAACATTAGCCGTCAAAAAAGCATTACCGAGTTCTTCGCCTGCAACCCACCACAGCCAGCCCAAGCCAGTGATAGTGACAGTGACAGTGAAGGTGACTTTGAGGGATTTGTCAGGGAGGCCCTGACAACTAAGGTGGATAATGATGATGATTCACCTGAGGGCCAGTAATCTGCCCTCTGCCTCGGAACCAGCCTCCATCCCCGCATGCCGACCCATCTCTTCTCCTAATGTAAGTGTTAAACCTAACCTATATTTTTCCTAACCTAACCTAACCTTACGTAAGTGTTAAACCTTGATTTTCCTAACCTAACGTAAGTGTTAAACCTTGATTTTTCCTAACCTAACCTCAGGTAAGTGTTAAACCTTTATTTTTTCTAACCTAACCTAACCTGACGTAAGTGTTACACCTTGATTTTTCTTTTACCTGGTACAGTATATTATTCTATTATTGATATTTCTATTCTATATTATGTGTGTGTGCATACCATCGTAAAGTTAAGATAATATTTTTACTACAACATAGTTTTGTGTTGTCAAAAAGTGGAGTTTGAGGGTCGGGCCGTCTCTATTGGAATTAATCCCATATGTTCTGTTCTTCACTTTACGCGGTTTTCATTTTACGAGGAACCCCGTGGGTTCAATTGACCTTGTAAATCGGGGTATCACTGTATAGACCTC
>NW_024744839.1:10338377-10350329 GCF_018991925.1 Homarus americanus | reverse complement strand
GCTGCTGTGCATCCCGGATGCCCTGTCCCGCGCCGCTGTCAGTCGTCCCACCCCAGAGGACGAGATGTTGTGTTCCACAGCTGCCGCATCCCTCAAGTCAGTAGTCTCATTGAAGGCCGTCTTCACATCAGAAGAGGCTACAGCACCGGATGCAGACAAAACCCTTGAAGATCTCCGCACCGCAGCCCGGGCCGACCCTTCCTACATCCGGCTCGTCGACTGTGTGTCCCAGGGATTTCCATCTAACCGATACGACCTTCATGAATCGCTACTCCCGTACTGGAAGATACGCGAGGACCTCTATTGTGACGGAGACCTCGTCTTGTATGGTCCACGAGTAGTCATTCCTGCTGCCCTATGCCGCCGTACCTTGACCAGCCTTCACCACAGCCATCGAGGAGTGGAGGCCACCAAGTGACGGGCGAAGCAGACTGTATTTTGGCCCGGAATCGACGCGGACATTGCAAGTACCGTGCGTGCCTGTGAGCCGTGCCAGATTCTGCAACCCAGCCAGCAACAGGAACCTTTAATGTGCGACGATAACCCTTCAAGACCCTTCGAGTCTGTGTCGGCCGACTTCTTTGCAGTGGCAGGGAAGTCCTTCCTCGTCATTGCCGACCGATTGTCTGGATGGCCTGTTGTCGTCCCCTGTGGTAGTGATACAACGGCTACTGCTACGATCCGGACCAGCATTATTTAGAGAAGCAGCGTTTCGCCCCAGGACTGGCGGAGGACCAGTTCAACAAAGCCACCGAGTCTTGGACTATATGGACTGGCTGGGGGAGTCCATTGTCGGATTCGCCCATCACCCAGGCGAATGGACACGCTGAAGCCGCAGTCAAGACTGTTAAACACCCGATTCTTAAGGTGTCACCCTCACGAAATATCGACTGCGAGGACTTCGATCGAGGTTTGTTAGAGTTACGCAACACCCCGAACTTCACCGGACACTCCCCAGCCCAGGTTCTATATGGACATCATCTCAGGTCTTGTGTTCCTGCCCACCCGAAGTCTTTTTCTCAAGAATGGCAAGCCAAGACTGAAGAATGTGACCGCCGTGCAGCAGAACGAGCCGCAGATGTCGCTGCTCGGTACAACTGTTATGCCCGCCCCCTTCCCAGGTTGAGTATCGGCCAGCAGGTCAGGATTCAAGATCCGGTATCTCACCGCTGGGATAAGGTTGGGGTTGTCATGGGTATTGGCCAGTCCAGGGACTACCAAGTGCGTCTTCCTAGTGGTAGAGTATGGTGGAGGAACCGTCGTTTCCTCCGACCTGTGGAGCTGCCTAGTGTTGACCGTTCCCCAGTTGAGCTAATGTTGATGTCTTTACAGTAAATCCCCGGTACTCCGCAGGTCCGAGCGACTCAGAAACAAAAGGTCCGCTCAAGATGAAAGTATGAGCGCATAGGGGGGAGGGAGGTGTATAATATGGACACTAGTAGTATCTTAAGCTGTGTATTCTTATATTACTCTATTAATTAAGTATAGTAAAGTATTACAAAACATGTATAAATCCTATGTAATATTTCCATTTATTATGCACCATGTTATGTATGTGAATTATCATATTTACATATTATGTATTCAGCTTGTGAATGCTGGCATCTGTACATGCCAGCGCGGAGTGATACAGAGAGTTGAGATCACTAGTCCTTATGGTGTGGAAGCCAGTTTCTTTGTCCCTCTGTATTTATCCCCCGTACGAGAATAAAAACCTATTTTCAAGATAACAAGTGTTTGTGTATACCCTCAGTAGTGTAGAACATTTTGGGGGTATCAAAGACAAACATAGAGTTTCTGTGGAAAGCCAGGTCATAAGGCAGAGTTTTGTTGGACAAGGCTGCAGCCAAATACGGGCAAACCAACTATGATTGTTACTGCGGAGGCTAATACGTCACCAGTCGAAGTGATGGCTGGTTTGAGCAAGGCAGACAGCATGTCAATAGTGTTGGTTTCCACAAAAGGTGAAGCACGAGAGAGTGCAGTTTCTGTTCTCGCCTCACGAGACTTTGATCTTTTCCAGGAGAGTTTTGTGAAGGACCCAGACGTAGGTACCTTTCGTCCCTTTTTGTCACAAGGCACGGTAGAAGTTGATGGTGTCGAAACACCAGTCACTATTTTGAGAGACTCGGGTTGTCTCCAAACTCTCATCAAAGAGGGTGTTGTTGCGGCGAGGAAGACTGACAAATATGTCGTTTTGGGCTCCCTTTGGTTTTAGTACGTGTCAAGTCTTCTTGTTTTTCAGGGATAGCTAACGTAGCCTGCGTGCACGAGCTGCCTGTTGCTGGAGTGGACCTCATACTCGGTAACGATTTGGCGGGAGGTCAAATGGGGAATGTAACCCCACCTCCTGTGGTGCGAGAAAGACCAGAGTCTACCGCAGAGCTGCAACAACTTGAAGATGATATGCCCGGTGTTTTCCCTTTGTGTGCTGTGACTCGTTCTATGTCAATGACTAATGATCATAATGTAACTCCTGATGTAGATGACTCACTTTCCTTAGAAGGACCTTTTGCTAACCCAATTGCAAGACAATTGCTAACCCAAGACATTTCTTCCGCAGTTAATGCTGTGACCGGGAGAGTTGCTTTAATAGCTGCGCAAGAGCAAGACGATTCATTAAGGCTCTTGTTTGACCAGGTGTCCGATTCTGCCAATGATTCAGGCCCTACCACGAGATATTTCAGTCAAGACGGTGTTTTGTGCCGCCGCTGGCTCCCACCGACTATGTCAGAGGAAGACGCGGACTGGGCGTCTGTCACTCAAATAGTTCTCCCACACACTTACAGACAACATGCTCTAGCTCTGGCCCATGACGGTCGCTTTTCTGGATATCAAGGTGTCCGAAAAACGTTCAACAGGCTGGCCAGAAAGTTCTATTGGCCAGGTATGAGGAGAGATGTCACTAAATATTGTAAGTACTGTCATTTCTGTCAAAAGGTAAGCAAAGCCAATTAGGCTATTCCACCTTTTCCACTTGAAAGAGTACCTCACATACCTGAGCCCTTTACAACAGTACAGTGTGACATTGTAGGCCCTCTGCCTAAAACTTCTAGTGGGTTTGAATATTTATTTACAGTCATTGATACCTCCACTAGGTACTTGCATGCTGTACCTCTTAGGAAACTTACTGCTAAGGCCCTTGTTAAATGTTTACTTGACCTGCTTAGCCACTTTGGGTGGCCGTACCCTGTTCAAACGGACGGTGCTTCATATTTTGTAGGAAAAGTTTTCAAGGAAGCCCTAACAGAGTTGGGAATAGTTCATTGTGTATCTTCTCCTTACCACCCCCAGACTCAGGGTGCAGTATAACGTTCACACCAAACCTTAAAAACTATTTTGCGCAAGTATGCTTTGCAGTATGAGTCTTCTTGGGATATAGATTTACCTTATATTTTGTTTGTTCTTCGGGATGCCCCGAATGAAACCACAGGTTTCACCCCTTACGATCTTGTTTTCGCTCACCAAGTAAGAGGTCCTTTGCACATAGTTAGAGATAGATTGTTAGGTAGTAGTGAATAGAGCATTAGTGTATTAAGTTTAGTAGGAGATGTTAGAGAGAAGCTTCTAAGATGTTGGAGCCTTGCCGCAGACCACTTACAGCAGTCGCAGTCCAAGACCAAGACATGGTACGACAAGCGTGCCAGACATAGAGGGTTCCAGATAGGAGATCAAGTTCTCATTCTCTTGCCGAGACATGGACAGCCGCTCCAGGCGAAGTTCAGTGGGCCACATAGAGTGGTGAAGAAGGTAAGCCCCACAAATTATATTATCTCTACCCCAGACAGGTGCCGACTACAGCGCTTATGTCACGTCAACACCATCAAGCTGTACCACACACGCCCAGCATCCCCATCTGTTGCTGACGACCCAGTTCCCGTGTGTGCCGTTGACACTTTCTCGGTGGACGGTGAGAAAGAAGAGGAAGAAGAAGGAGCAAGTCCACTCGCCCTGTCATCAGTCAGGGTTTGGCAGTCCAACTCCGTGGAGTTGCAGGGGAAGCTACAGCATCTACCGGGACTCCAGAGAGCTGACGTGCTGGCCGCCATCCAACAACATCCTCTTGTCTTCCAAGACAGGCCTGGCTGTACCACTGCCGTGGTGCATGATATTGATGTTGGTTCTGCTAAGCTTATCAAGCAGGCTCCCTACCGTATCCATCCGAGCCAGGTGGAGAAAGTGAAGCAGGTGTTGGCCAACATGGAGTCCATGGGCATTATTGAACCAGCGACCAGCGAGTGGTGCTCACCAGCCATTCTTGTACCGAAGAAGGACGGCACTCTTCGATTCTGCATCGACTTCCGCAAGGTCAACGTCGTCACCAGCAAGGACAGCTTCCCTCTACCAAGAGTGAACGACTGCAACGAAGAAATCGGGAACGCCAAGTTCCTCTCTAAGATTGATTGCCTTCGAGGGTTTTGGCAAGTACCATTGACCCGTCGTGCTAAAGACATCTCCAGTTTTGTGACATTAGGTAAGACCTATAAATTTAATGTTATGCCTTTCGGGCTTTGCAATGCCCTTGCCACCTTTCAAAGGCTGATGTCACAAGTCACGGCCAATTTGCCTGGTTGTGTAGTATATTTAGATGATGATGTAATTTTTTCTGACACTTGGTCAGACCATTTATGTCAGCTAGACGCTCTCTTCACTGAGTTGTAAAATGTAGGACTTGTTATAAACTTTGTTAAGTCAGAATTTGTTTGTGCTCAACTTTTGTATCTGGGACATGTAATGGGGTTGGGAAAACTTGCTCCTCCCACAGCACGGTGTGACACTATTTCTCAGATGCCTGTTCCATGTAACAAACGACAAGTCCGCAGATTTTTGGGTTGTGTGGGTTATTACCGGAGATATATTTGTAATTTTGCCGAGTTGGCACTACGCCTTACTGATTTGTTGAAGGAGGGTAATATTTTTTGTTGGACTTCAAGGTGTCAGGATTCTTTTCAAAGCTTGAAAAATGTATTATGCTCATACCCTATTTTGAGAGCCCCTAATTTTTTTAAGCCTTTCAAGCTAGCCTGTGATGCTAGTGATCTTGGTGCAGGTTCTGCCCTGTTGCAAGAGGATGATGACAGTGTAGACCACCCAGTGGCATTTTATAGTAAAAAATTCAATCCAGCTCAAACCAGCTATGCAACAGTGGAAAAAGAATTGCTGTCAATTATCCTAGCTTTGCAACATTTCAGTTATTATTTATTACCAAGTAGGCCTATTGTAATTTATACAGATCACAAACCATTGCAATTTCTCAAAACATTCAAGTTAAACAAACAGAGATTAATTCACTGGAGTTTGTTCCTTCAGAACTATAATTTACATGTTACACATGTTAAGGGTTCAGACAATGTGCTGGCTGATCTGTTATCTAGACCCACAGAATGAACACTTATGTCATATCAAAATTTGTGCAAGCAAAAATTTTATTTTATGGGGGGAAGTGTTACGACCGTGTCGTATTTTTCTATCATTTTCATAACATGCTTTCATGTTGTTCCATATTATTCCTGTAATGATGTGTTATATTTACTATTATATATTCTAGTCACCTTACCCTGTGCTGTTAAGGTTTAAACTGTTATTATTTGTTCAAGCCCATCTTATTTCTTCATTTAGTATTGTAACAAGCATTCTTTGTTTCTCTAACGACCATCTGCATCGTTAAACGACCCATGTTTCACCTGCTGGTCGCATTGGCAGGAAACGACCCTATATATAGTACTCCACCTGTAGACAGAGTTCAGTCCAGTCCTCTCCTCATTCAGTTCACGTTCTTTTGAGTGACACTTGTCACCTGTTACTTATACTTCATTTTATTTCTGTGTTGTTCCTGTCGCCACCAGTGTGGTATATCTATGTGAGTACCTATTTATGTCTCTTATGTGTCCATCAGTGCTTGCTTAGTTACATTTAAGTAATTCAGTGTTGTTTCACGTTAGTTAATTTCAGTGTTAGTTATTTTATATGTTTATGCAGTGTTAACGTAATCCAATGCTTTATCTTTATTCTTTTGATGTTTCAATGTTTAGTATCATTTGTGTCTTAAAAGTTTCGATAGTGAATCAATTTGTTGTGACAGCCTACGTGGCTCTTTATTGTGTTAATATTTAATTTTATTAGATTCTTAAAGGTTTACTTTATTTTTTTCCCTTTTAATTTACTTCACTTTTTTGTTTGGTTACGCCTAGAACCTGGATATTAAAGAAATTAAGAGACGGAGTAACAGTTTCTCTTAATTATTCATTGTGTGTGCATACCATCATAAAATTAAGAGGTTATTTTTACTACAACATAGGTATTGTGTCTGAAAAAGTGGAGTTTGGGGGTCGGCCCAGTCTCTATTTCAATTAATCCCATATGTTCTGTTGTTCACTTTACGCGTTTCCCGCTTTAGCGGGCCTCCAAGGGTTCAATTGACACTGTAAAGCAAGGTTTCACTGTATATATATATATATATATATATATATATATATATATATATATATATATATATATATATATATATATATATATATATATATATATATATATATATATATATGCTGATAACCACAAGGAAAGAAGAAAACACGAAGTTCCCAAGCGCTTTCGTGTAATTCACATCTTCAGGGGTGAGTACAGACTAGAGAGAGTAATACAAATCAAGGTGTATATATACAGAGGAGGGTGAGACCAGGTCCACAATGGTCAGATATTAGGTAATGACCCTACTAATCTTTAAATAGCACACAACGGTTGGTGGTCAGGTCAGATGGTCAAGTGACCCGGCCTTCTCACCTGATCACAAATCTTCTTAATTACAAAATTGTCCAGCTTGTACATGCCGTTACTCAAATTCATGTTGAATGCTTCGGTATGTTTAATAAGACTAGATTCTCTGATGTTCCTACTATCAATTGAATTACATGGTAATATTGAGGAGGCATTATCCCAGTCAATGCAATGCTTGTTATCCCTCAAATGAACAAACAGAGCATTGGATTCCTGGCCTGTCCTAACACTGTATTTGTGTTGTTTAATTCTAGTTGCAAGATCTTTACCTGTCTGGCCTAAGTAAAACATATTACATTCCTTGCAAGGAACTTTATAAATGCAACCAATTGTGTTGTTGGGGGAGTTCTTGATTAACATTTGTTTAACAGTGCATGAGTTTTTAAATGCCACATTGACGTTCCAGGTTTTTAGCTGTAAGACAAAAAAAGCGCGCTTTTAATATGACCATACCGAGTTATTGGAAAAAGTCCATGTTAGACTACTGTTTTGATAACCTGAGACGTGAGCGTTCTGATCTTCAAGCCAAGATAGACCACAAATTGGCACTCCTTATTAGAAATAGTGATTGGACTAAGGATGCCAATAACAACTGTGTAGTGAATCTCTCCTCGAAACAACTAGACAATGATACCTTGTGTGCCCTCGGCTATGGTTTAAGTTTTGATGGTTCTAACAAGGGAGTCGACAGTGTTGACATAGCCAGAGCATTTTGCAATTTGGAGAAATTCAGTAATTTGACAAGTGAAGAAGTGAACATGTGTAAAGGTGTCGTGTATGCATCTATGTCCAAGCCTTGTGTTCCAAACTGTCCAGAAAGATTCACCAAAGCAATCCAAGCCCTTAAGAAAAATAAGGATCTACATGTCACTAAAGCAGATAAAGCCAACACAGTAGTGATCTTAAACAAAGATGACTATATCTCTAAAATGAATGACCTCTTATGTGATACCACAACATATTCTAAACTTATAACTAATCCTCTCAACACTGTCAACACCCAGTTCAACAAAAAACTGAAGTCCCTATTGAAAGGCAAAGCTACGCTCATTAAACATCTTACTTCAACGTCCCCTCCACTGCCATACATGTACGGTGTAATCAAGACCCACAAACCCAATAACCCAGCAAGACCCATCATTAGCTCAGTTGGGTCAATCTCTTATAAACTATCTAAATGGTTAGTTTCTTTACTAAATCCCCTAGTTGGCAACATTTCTAACTCCAATATCAAGAATAATATGGATCTGGTTGATAAACTCAATAACTTACACATTAATCATGATTTTAAACTGGTCAGCTTTGATGTAACGTCACTCTTTACAAAGGTCCCAGTTGATGATTTACTAGAGTTCCTCATAGATTCCCTGGATAACATTTCACTGCCTGTCTCGAAAGACGACTTCATCGAACTCATCAAACTATGTATTAAGGATTGCAAATTCGAATTCAATGGGGAATATTATGCTCAAAAATTTGGTATGGCAATGGGTAATCCACTCTCACCTGTATTAAGCAACCTATATATGGAATTCTTTGAAAAGAAACTATTAAATAATATTTTACCACCCTCAGCAGTCTGGTTTAGATATGTTGATGATGTATTATGTCTCTGGCCATGTAATGAGGACCTAAAAGCTTTCCTGCCACAACTTAACAACTTAGCCCCCTCGATCAAATTCACTGTGGAATTAGAGCAAGACTGTAAATTGCCATTCCTAGACTGTCTGATACACAGAATAGGTAACACGTTTAAGTTCAGTATTTATAGAAAACCAACTAATGTGTGTTCATACATGCATTATTATTCTGCCCACCATAATAAAGTCAAACAGTCAGTATTTTCAACAATGTTTTTACGTGCTTTGAGAATTTGCAGCCCGGAATTCATTGATGAGGAATACAAATATATATATAATATTGGCTCAAACCTTAAATATCCTAGATCTTTCATAGACAAATGCCTAAACATTACTAAGAAAACTTTTTATAGAACTGATCCCAAGCCCGCCCATGACCATAAGAATATCTTAATATTGCCACTTCACAAAAAATTCTCACACATTCCTTCACAACTAAAATCCTGGAACGTCAATGTGGCATTTAAAAACTCATGCACTGTTAAACAAATGTTAATCAAGAACTTCCCCAACAACACAACTGGTTGCATTTATAAAGTTCCTTGCAAGGAATGTAATATGTTTTACTTAGGCCAGACAGGTAAAGATCTTGCAACTAGAATTAAACAACACAAATACAGCGTTAGGACAGGCCAGGAATCCAATGCTCTGTTTGTTCATTTGAGGGATAACTTGCATTGCATTGACTGGGATAATGCCTCCACAATATTACCTTGTAATTCAATTGATAGTAGGAACATCATAGAATCTAGTCTTATTAAACATACCGAAGCATTCAACATGAATTTGAGTAATGGCATGTACAAACTGGACAATTTTGGAATTAAGAAGATTTGTAACCAGGTGAGAAGGCCGGGTCACCTGACCATCTGACCTGACCACCAACCGTTGTGTGCTATTTAAAGATTAGTAGGGACATTACCTAATACCTGACCATTGTGGACCTGGTCTCATCCTCCTCTGTATATATACACCTTGGCTTGTATTTCTCTTTAGTCTGTACTCACCCCTGAAGATGTGAATTACACGAAAGCGCTTGGGAACTTCGTGTTTTCTTCTTTCCTCGTGGTTATCAGCATATACCTAGATCACGCGCACGCGTCCAGGCGGGGTGAGGTTGTTGTATATATATATATATATATATATATATATATATATATATATATATATATATATATATATATATATATATATATATATATATATATATATATATATATATATATATATATATATATATATGTAACCGGTCGGAATTTGCTGGACTTTAATTTCTCACTAGACTTGGGGTTTATTAAAGATTATTAGATGGTAATTGCAGTGGAAGCGCCCCTTTGAGAGAAATCCCGAACCAGCACAAGAACACTTAAATTTACTAAACAAAATGAATTGTCCATGACCCGTGGAAGGATAGCGTCTGTGACTGGGATGAATGAGACACACTGTAAAATTTAGACACTTATATTCCCTCCAACACTTCAGACACAATCAAATAATGGTACACCAATATGCGCACCTCTTAACCTGAACTTAAAACACTACTCTGGGGAATAAAGGTTGTACATGATATTGGAAATATTAGAAATTCAGACAATGCCTCATCAGACAACAATAAATTTAAAGTATTAAGAAATGTTGCTTGCACACATGAAACAGACCTTAAGGGCTTTCAACAAAATAATATCAATCACTGAGAAGATTTTATAAGAAAATAGGAAATCAATAACGCTACAATGAATAGGCCTTAAGGGCACTCAACAAAATGATATCCAGCACTGAGAAAATGGTATAAAAAATAGAACTTATTAACTCCACCCTGAGTAGGCCTTCACGGCACTCAGGTTATACCTGAGGTTGAAATGATAAGGAAATATTAAATGCACATAGCATACATTTTTAACTGAAAAAATAGCATTAACTACACACAAAAATATTATCACTATTATTAAGAAGTTACTGAGTCTACCAATGCCCGTGATCCATGCTTCCTCACCTAACACATAGATTCCACCTGCACTCCGTAGTTTTTTAAGGCACAACCAACAGTCACCCATAATTTAAGGCCCAAACCAGCCTTTCTCAACCTTGGAAATGTACCTCTAAGTTCCACTGGACTCTTGGTCCCAGTGTGTGACCCTGTATCACTCAACTGGCTTCACTTTACCCCCAGTACATCCATGAAACGGAAGGGAGTGAGCCACTCAGACCTTGTACAGTTGAGAGAAGCTTTAGCTTCCCGTTAGTAAAAGGTTTTCACTAAGCTGCTTGAAGATATGTGGTATTATGAGCCGAGGTAGAGGAGAGTTGATGACCCCAAATGATCGTCAAGTCGTCAGTTGGGCACCTAGACAGCTGGGTTCACTCGAACTGTCACCATACTCAACAGGTGGCTCAAACCCAGGTCAATGGACGGTCATACAGCTGCCTTCACCACTCGTGTCTCATACCGCCAGTGGACGTTATCATACCGCGTGGGGTCTACAGAACCTTGTTAATACTTATGTTAAATAAACGAAGGAACGAAGTCACGCGATCCGTCTCTCCTGGGTACAGCACAGAGATGGTCCTTGACCTCTCTCACAACTCCCCAGCCACCTTGCTCACTTGTTCACGCTTTCCATGAGTGACTTATTTACCAGACGATTAACAGCTTAATTAGGACGTAAGCAACATTTTCAGACTGGGAAACGATCGATAATTATTTTCAATTTAATAACTGATATTGAATTTCATGATTCGCGTCCCTATTAACTCGGTAAATTACATTTAATATCGTATAGGCCTAGTTTCACAACCTCTCGCTACGTGCTGGGAGAGCGGTCTTCTCTCAGACGACCTTGAACTCAACATCGCCAATGGCGATGCATTTGAAATTACACTGAAATTTCTGATTATAATATATATATATATATATATATATATATATATATATATATATATATATATATATATATATATATATATATATGCATGCTGATAACCACAAACTAGATATTTTTGTGATTAAGAAGATTTGTAATCAGGTGAGAAAGTTTGGTTATCTTACCCTATGACCTGAACTCGATTAAGATGATTAGTATGGGTCACTTCCTTATGACCGTAACATTGTGGACCCCTGCTGTCCCCTAGGGACTTGATCTCACTCTCTGGTCCTGTATATATGTTAAGAAACTAAGAACATAAGAATGGAGGAAACTGCAGCGGGCCTATTGGCCCATACTGGGCAGTCCCATTTACACCCAGCCCCTATTGCTCATATATCCATCCAACCAATGTTTGAAGCTATCCAACGTATTTGAATTAATAATGATATTTGGTAACTCTTTCCACTCACCACTACTCTTTTTCCAAACCAATGTTAACCTATTTCGCGCCAAAATCTAAATTTGTCTAATTTAAAATCACTGTTACGATTTTGCTCCGTGTAATGTCCCCTTTGTCTAGCCCTGACTTCCATTTATACACCTCAATCATGTCGCCCCTCACTCTACGTCTCTCGAGGGAGTGCAAATTAATATGCTTTAACCTGTCTCTGTAC
>NW_024744839.1:10247485-10338278 GCF_018991925.1 Homarus americanus | reverse complement strand
CAGATCTGGCAGTATATCGGGTCATCCTCACTTCTCGTATATCTTCTAATTCTCTGCGACTTTGTTCATCTTCGTGGCGTCGTCTTTGAGACTCTCTGTGAATTTCTTCCTCTTCTCTCCTTGCAACATAGTCCTGGCGTTGAAAGTTTCCATCCACTTTATCAGTTGAAGGAGATCTTTGGACGCAAGCACCCAGGAAGAGCTTACTTCGCGACGAACGAGGAGATTCTGTGGGTGATTGGGCGTTGTCACTGTGGGGAGCGTGGGGCCTGAATGTGGGTGGGAGAGATCTCCCAAGCAAACTCATAACCCCATTGTCCAGGGTATCTTTTTGATCCCTGTGAGACATCTTGACAGCTTCTGTACTCTATCTGTGCAAGAAACCGGGTCAACCCTGTAGGTTATGTATCTAAGCTACTGTGCCGAGTAGCAACCTTGTATATAAGCTACTGTGCGGTAGCACCTCTGTATATAATTACGTGGCAACACTGCACGTGTTATGTGGCAACATTGCCCCAGGCTGCCATATGGCAAGGCAGTCTCAGTCTGACTCTGTGGGCCGTGCATGGCACCGCTAGTCACCACTTGTTTCTCCTACACGTTAATAAATGGACTTCAGTGTTACCCGGTGTTTCCCTACCCATCACTGCATTCTTCAGGGAACACTTGAACCTTCAAACCCCTCGTAATCTATGCACAGAATTACGAAGTCTAAATGTCACCAAGAATTTAGTATAAAGTGGGCCTGTGAGTGCGTGTGTGTGTGTATGGCTCGTTGCCGGGAGGCTGCTGCGTGCTGCCAGACGTAGAGGCAGCTCGGCGCAAGTGCAACTGAACCGAAGTTGTCTTAAGGCGCTGCTCAGTTACCCAATGACCGTAGGCAGGAAGGACGTACTGCTGGGCCACTCCCTCAGTCATCTGACTGCAGTTTGCCTGAACAATTCTGATTAAAATACACAACACAGCACTTCACAGAACACTTCACTTCAGACCACAGCACTGTACACAGCATAGCACTTCACAACACTGTAAGTCCTGAGGCTTGTGAGTCTGTCTGTAAATCCGTCAGCAAAGCTGAAGACGAAGAGACACAATTAACACAGTCTCGGCGGGAAGGCTGAATTCACTCTGAATCTCACTGAGAAATCTCACTGCACTATCTATGTTTGTCTTTGATATCCCCAAATGTTCTACACTACTGGGGTATACATAAACACTTGTTATCTTGAAAATAGGTTCTTGTTCTCGTACGGGAGATAAATACAGAGGAACAAAGAAACTGGCTTCCACACCATAAGGACTAGTGATCTCAACTCTCTGTATCACTCCACGCTGGCATGTACAGATACCAGCATTCACAAGCTGAATACATAATATGTAAATATGATAATTCACATACATAACATGGTGCATAATAAATGGAAATATTATATAGGATTAATACATGTTCTGTAATACTTTACTATACATAATTAATAGGTAATATAAGAATACGCTTAAGGTACTACTTCGTGTCCATATTATACACCACCTGCTAGAAGAGACCACGGAGAACAAAGACCTAGGGCATGAAACTGGTATACGATTTTACTCCACTACAGCTCCCCCATAGTCTCAACAGAAAGACTATTGGCAGAAATAAGGCAAGGCAAGATTAAATACACATACTCAGACAAAGACCTAGATGACACATATTGAAACACTCATCAAGAAGGAAGAATACTCACAAGACACAACAGAATAGAGAGAGTTGATCAGACAACATATAAAAAGATCCGCCTGGGCCTGGACAGGAGGGTGTAGTGGATTCCTCCCCTACAAGCACCGAACCTCAGTTCCCCAGCCTACGCCTCCAGCGCTGCCCACGGAGCGGTCAACTATCTACCCACGCCTACCCCCGCCTTATAAGGCCTGACACCGCTGTGACTAGCCTCTCTTTCTACACAGTGCCACCAGCAACACACCTCCTCCTCGGGCCAGCCGTGCAGCTGCCTGCTCCCGCCAGCGACCTTGGCGTCCCTAAAGCCGCTTGCCCTCACTCTGGGCACCCTCAACACCCAGCTCTCTACTCAATGCTTATTACCATGCTACCCTACCCAGCAACAAGCTGCATTGTACATCCAATATGTATACAGTGAGCATTGTGACTCCTTTCTCCAACCCATCCTGGTGAGTGTGGGGTATGGGATGTTTGGGTTCTCACTCAGGATGGAATGGAGAAAGAAACACACAAAGTGCTCTCTGTATACATGTTGTATTGGATGTACAATGCAGCTGTGCTGGGAAGTGGCAGCGTGGTTACAAGAGTGATGTAGAGAGCTGGTTGGTGGTGCTCAGAGGAGGACCAGCTTGATGTATCTTTGCTACAAGTGTATGTAGAAAATTTGGACGCCCATTAGGTGGCGAACGCATCCAGCTCCTCCTGTCACGCACAAAACTGTTACGCAAAAATTACCATTGGTAGTATTCCTTGTCTCGCTCTGTGGAGAGGATTAAAAGTCCTTTGAACCTGTGGGCATAACATCATTGGTAGTCCTACCATGTCTCAAAAAAATCTATTAGCATGCTTAGCAGCCTCTTCAATAGTACTAAATTCCCTATCTAACAAGTATGTACTAACCTCTTCGTTGATGGTTCTCAAAAATTCCTCCGTGAGCATTAACTCAAGCAGGAGTCAAACTCACTCACTTCCTTGAGGTGTAACCACTTTCAGAATACCTCTCTTTACTCCTCGCAAATTCAAGGTGGGTCTGCTCTGCCATCTTACAGAGGCCACGAAAGCGTTGTCTGTACGCTTCAGGAACAAGGGCATAAGCCTTCAAAACTTCCTCCTTAACATATAAATAATCATTAGCGTCACTGTCTGTAAGAGACGAAAAAACACACAGAGCCTTACCTGTGAACGCTTGTTGAAGCAAAATGGGCCAAAACTTTATAGGCCACTCCAAAGTGGTAGCAAGTCTCTCGAAAGCAATGAAAAACTCATAAACTGTTTCCTCTGAAAACGTGGGCATTAGCCTAGCAGCACGTGCTGGATCAAAATGAGAAAAACTAGATCTGGGGGTGAGGCCATCGGTGTTAGAAGGGTTACTCTGACCGAGCTGTATACGCAGACGGCTTTTCTGAATCAGCTTCTGCCTGATGTATTCCAACTTCTTTCGCTATAGCTTCAGCTTCTTTCGCTTTAGCTTCAGGGAAAAGGGAAACAGTGGAGTACCCTAGATTTCGTCTTTATTCAAGACATCTTCGGAGGCAACTGAATTTACAAACTGAGAGAGGCTTATATACATTGACTTACCAATGAACTCTAAAAGGAGTTCTCCCCGGAACTAGCTAAACCCTCCTGCTCCTTCATCGGTGCTTCACTCAGCCAGGCAAGATGCCCAGCTGACTGGAAGACCTAATAGAGGTATGTGTCAACAGTGCCCAAGTCAACCAGCCCACAATCCTTAAATGAGCTACGACTAATACCTAGTTTATTCTGTTAAAGTTTCGTGTTTGACTGGGCTTATCCTGATATGGCAGGCGCCATTGATCCTCAGCAATTTGGCAAAATGAAAACTTCCTCCACCATTCACTGTCTTGTCAGCTCTCTCGACTACTTATACCGCCAAGACATACTCTTCCGAGGGGCTGCCTCCACTTTTCAGTCACTCACCTGTGGCGTCCCCCAAGGCACCAAGATTGGAATGCTCTGCTACCTTATGCTTTTCAATGATGCCCTAAGAAACCTCTGCTCGCTGGAAATATGTCGACTACTCCACTATTGGGGTGATCAGTGTCAACAACTCGGCTCCCAGTGGTAAGGTCGTGGTAGTTCGGGACAGTTAGGTGAGGTTCTTAGATAGGACTTTTTGTGCAAGAGATAGGAAACGTGGGACTGGGGTGTGTTTTCCCTAGGGCTGGGATAGGGCATGTAGCTGAGAGGATGGAATAGGTTTTTGTCAGGGGAGGGTACCAATCCAATAGTGTGTCTTAGTGTGGGAGGTAACGACATAGGAAATGTTAGGAGTGAGGAACTTTTCAAGAGGTATAAGCTGGGAAGGTTAGATATCGGGGAGGGATCCCAATAGGATGTATTGGTGTCTTACTGAAGAGGGAGTTGGTCATGAATGGCTGTCAGGGCAGTGCTTTAAATTGTCGACTGGAAAAGTATTACCCAAGCAATGGTTGGGCATTCATTGATAATAACTGGGGGTAAAGACGTTGTCTGCATCCTGGAGCGATGAAATTGTCACTTCCAGGGAGGTTTCGCCAGTAGAGAGAGGTCGGGGTAAGAGTGAGGAGGGTCAAAAGCAAGCAGGCCTGGGGAGTAAAATTGGTTACTCCGGGACAGGGGTAAAACAGGACCAGGAAGGGTAGGTTTAAATGTATACTATATACAAACAGTAGGAGCGTTAGAAATAAAATAGACTTGCTGAGGTTGTATGTACCAAGAATGTAGACGTCATTGCAATCACCGAAACTTGGATGAATCTGGCTGAGCAAGAACTTTTTATGGGAGTACCACATAGGAGGGTACAACCTTTTCTAGGACAGGGAAGGTAGGAAGGGGAGGTCGCTCTCTTTGTCAGGGACACATTAAAATGTTGTATTAATAATTCAATAAAGAGGTGAAATAGGAACCGAATCTGTATGGGTAGAAATTACGGAAGGAAGAGAAAAAAGCTAATTATAGGAGTGATTTACAGGCCCCAAGTCTTGGGAAAAGAAGCGAAAGCTCAGCCCATATGGCAGGAAATGAGTAGGGCAGCAAAATACAACAAACTGTGCATTATGAGGGTGGTTCAACTTCAAAAAATATTGGTGGGACAACATTGTAGGTGACTATGAATCTGAAGACTTCTAGACGCAGTACAGGACAATTTTTGAAACAACTAATTCTACAGATCCTACTAGAGGTGACAATATATTAGACCTAGTATTAACAAATAAAGAAAATAGCCCATCAGGAATATCACAGTAGGGGAAGAACTAGGTAACAGTGATCACAGAGAAATCAGGTTCACCCAAAATTGGGAAACGAAAAAAAAGACAATATGGTCAGAGTCCCAAACTTTCGATTGGCGGATTATTAGAGGTTGAAGGTACCAAGGTGGGCCACCTGGGAACAGTCAGGTCAGTCCCGAGGTAGGAACAGGTGAGGTCATAGCTGACACCACAATTGATCATGACTTATAATATATTCACTCATTACATACTACATTAAAGCGGAAGAACAAAATATCCCATACAGAAAAATTAGGTCCAAATAAGAATGAGCCAAGGTGGATGACCAAGAAAACTTAAAATATGACAAGGAATAAAGAAGGAGTTTATACGAGAATTAAAGGGGAGGGAGGGAGCTCAAATAGGTATAATGAACTTTATCTAGGAATGTTAAGAAAAATGTAAGGGGAAGCAATGAGGGACTACGAAATCAGGATAGCAAGAGAATCAAGGCGAATCCCAAGGGGTTTCAGGTATATAGGACAAAGGTCAAGGACAAAGTGGGGTCTTTAAAAGGTCAGAGAGGGAAGTGATGATGACAGTGGGGAGAAAATAAGCAAAGCATTAAACACCTATGTCTTATCAGTTTTCACAGAAGAAATTCACGAGGAAATTCCAGAGGTGGAACTGATATTTAAGGAAAAATGAAAGAAGATTAATTAAAGAATATCACTCTCAGAAAAGAGGATGTTCTTAAGAAGATAAATAAATTAATGAAGACAAAATCCCCAGGGCCGGATGAAATTTTCCCTCGAGTCTTGAAAGAGTGTAGGGAACAGATTAGCAGACGCCTCGTAAATTTGTTTACAAAATCAATGGACACGGGAGTTATTACTTGAACTTGTGGAAACGGGCAAATGTAGTACCCATATTCAAAAGGAGACAGATCATCAGCGTCAAATTACCGGCCGATCCAGTTTGACGTCAGTAGTGGGAAATTTCTTGAATCAATTATAGCAAATAGCATCCAACGCATTTAGAGAGAAAAGCAATTAATCTCGACTCTCAATATGGGTTTACAGAGGAAAATCTTGTGTAACAAATCTGCTACGATGTTTCTTAGGAGGAAAGTCTTCTAGGTAGTATATACCAAAAGAAATTACGATGTTATTTACTTAGACTTTAGAAAAGCATTTGACAGAGTGATACCGCATCAGAGGCTTCTGAGAAAAGGTGGAGCTCATGGTAGCGAGAAAGTTTTTAAATTGGATAAAATCATGGCTCACCCGATAGAATGTAGAGGGGTCAGCGTAGATGGTGTTAAATCTGAGTGGGGCTGTGTAGCAGTGGGGGTTCCCAGGGGGTCAGTACTAAGGCCCACTCTTGTTCTGTCTACATAAACATTGATCTAGATACTGGGATCAGCAATGACATAAGCAAATTTGCGAATGACACCAAAATAGGGCAGCAGATGTATTCGGGCAGGATGCAAATGCACTACAGGAAAGATTTAAATAAACTGCAAGAATTGGTCAGAAAAATGGCAAATGAAATTCAACACCAGCAAGTGCAGTGTACTTAATATTGGAAGAACCAATACTGTCAATGTATACAGGCTTAACAACATCAACCTAGAAAAGTCGACGCAATGACAGAGACTTAGGGGTACTTATAAACCCGGACCTACTGCCTAGAAAACAGTGCATTAATGTTCGAGGTAAAGACAAACAGAGTATTAGGTTTTATATCTAGAAGTGTAAGTAATAAGATTGCAGAGGTCTTATTGCAACTTTATATCTTTCGCTAGTCAGGCCGCACCTCGATTATGCGGTTCAGTTCTGGTGCCCTTATTATAGAATGGATATCAATTCACTGGAGTCGGTTAGCGAAGAAAGACAAAAATGATTCCGGGACTTAGAAACCATCCATATCAAGATTGGTTAAAAACTAAATTTGCATTCCCTGAAAAGACGAAGAGTCGCGAGGAGATATGATAAGAAGTATTTAAGTGGAGTGAAAGGAATCAATAAGGAGATATAGATAAAGAAGTTCTTATAATAATATCCGAGCAGGATAGGACTTCGTAACAACAGTTTAAGTTGGATAAGTTTAGGTTTAGGAGGGACATAGGAAGGAACTGGTTCACAAATAGGGTGGTGGACGAGTTGAACAAGCTTAGCAACTTTGTTGTAAGTGCTGGAATGCTAGAAAGTATTAAAAGGAGGCTAGATAGATTCATGGATGATAGAGAGTGGTAGTAACCCTCGACAGGAGCTGCCATGCACAGGCCAACATGCCTACTGGAGACTCCTTATTTTCTTATGTTCTTGTGTATACCGTTCTTCATGATTTAACAAGTGATCGTGGGCCCTTCGTGCCCGGTTCGCCGTCCGGCTGACAGCGTACAGCGACATCGTTTTCCAGCGTAAATAAAATGGTTAATTAATGCCTTCCTAAAGAAACCATTGACATGGGCCCAGGTTTGTTCCACTCTGATTTTTGTGATTTTTCCACCAAGTTTGATGAAAAACGATTGTGCCGTTTTATTTTACTTAAGAACAGACACACACACACAGAGCCACCGCGGCTTAGAATAATTAGCCAAGAAATATTCATACAAGGGAGAGGTTAAAATCATAAAAATAATTATTATGAATCACCGATGATCAATCGAATAAAATTATATTATGAAGAAGTGACCTTAATTCTGGTTTGCGTTAGTCACCTTCTGCTTATGGCATCACCTGTGTTAAGTCATCATAGTCATCATCTACATTAGTCAGTTTTAGCCCCATCTCACATGACTGACCGACCATCAATGTTCTTTCAGCGAGGGTGTTAGTTTTTGTCGTCATATTATTTATGCTGGTGGATGTAAGACCAGCTACCCTCACTGATGCAGCTATGGTCAATTTGGTGTTAGTCTTGTTTATAAATGCCTTCTAATCTGTCTCAAGTCTATCCGTCCTGTCTATTGACATCCCAACTGCTGTTCATCTAATGGTGTTTGACTGTAAGCCAGTCTGTACTCTTTGTGTCGTCAAATCTGTCTGTCTTATCCGTCTTATCCGTTGTTGGCATGTGTCTGCCTGTTTGTCTAATGTGAACCAGTCAGTCAGCTGTCAACCTGTCTGTCTGTCTGTCTGTTATGTTAGTTGCCATAATCTCTATTTATGTATGTATGAATCTCTCTATTTTTGTCAACCTCCTGTCTGTTTCACTGTCTATATTCACCCTGTGTCTATTGTAGTCATGTCTGTCTGTCTGTATGTAGGGGTCTGTCTTATATATTTGTCTTTGTCTTTCATAAGTCTGTCTATCTGTCTGTCTTTCTGTGTGTCCTTGAATCTGTCTGTATTATGCCTTTTTGTTTTGTCCGCTTCTCTCTCTCTCCATTTTTATCCATACTATCTCTATCTTTATTTATATATCTCTATGTCTCTCCATTACACTACTCATCATATTTAGCACTTTTTCTTCCTTATTAAATAGGTGATTTTTAATATGCTATTCACCAGAACTTTAAAAAACACATATATTATTCTGGATTTAATTTATATCATAGCCCTAATGTACACACACACACACACACACACACACACACACACACACACACACACACCACACACACACACACCACATTCTTCCTGTCCTCTAAGCAGAAAACAATACAACCTCCCTCCCCTTCCACCCCCACCACACATATATTCACCCTACCCCATCCCTCTCCCCGTATATACGAACCTTCATAAACATTAAAATACTTGGAGCAAGACCTGAAGGTGGTGTGGTTGGCAGGTGGGGGTGGGGCCGAAGGCACGTCCTGATAGGTAATTACTGTTTATATCAACTGGGCTGTCTCCTCTTCTCCCACCACCGAGTACCACCCACCTTCCTCAATCATCTCCTTCATTTCTTCCGTGCTGTTATTCTCTCTCTCTCTCTCTCTCTCTCTCTCTCTCTCTCACGTCTTTCTTCCCATTCTCTTGTACCTCCCGTTATTCTTCTCTCTTGATAATCACTTTTTGTTCCATCTTATTATCCAAGTTCACCCTTCCCTCATCTTTCCTTTGCCTGTCTTCCTTCCCGTTCTGTTTATCTTGTGTCTCTTTCTTCTTTATGTTTTATCTCATTATTCTTACTCTTTTTACCTACATTTAACCGGCTAATTTCTACATGTTATCATCAAATACTTGTTCTGATTTTTGTTTTACTTATCGCTGTTCTTCCTTTGTCTCCTTCTCTAGTCTCCTTCTCTACTATCCTTCTATACCATTCTTATTCTATCCTTCCCACCCCTCCATTCATACCTCCACCCCTCACTATCCCTCTCTCCCATCTCCTTTCTTGGCTCGCCTCTTAAGGATAATAATGCTTCAGTCTCTCTTCTTCTCCTTCTCCTCTCCCTTTCTATCTTCTCCATGCATTCCTGTTATTATCTTTTATCTCATCTCCTTTTTTCCATGTACAGTCAGCCACAGGAATATGTATACTATACACACTGTAGTTGTAAGGTCGAAAATGGATGCAGTAACGTTGAAACTGTTCATCCAGGCGCATGATGAAACTCAGCTCCCCACCTGTTGTTTTCTCTAACTATTTTCATTTCCCCTCCTTTATTCTTCAATTTACTCATCTTCCTTCCTTTACTAATTCAAACAACATTAAAAAAGTAGGCTAAGAGAAAAGTGGGAGGAGGAGAGGCGTCACGATAACTGCAATTGTGGGCTGACAGCGTACAGCGAATGAGGGTGCGCCAAGTCCGTAGACTTGCATCGTTTTCCATCGAAAATAAAATGGTTAATTTCTTTCCTAAAGAAACCATCGACATGGGACCAGGTTTGCTCCACTCTACTATTTTTTTGCGATTTTTCCACCAAGTTTGATGAAAAACGATTGTGCCGTTTCGGCTGCCCAGAACAGACAGACAGACAGACAGACACGGCTATTCCTATAGTATATTAGATAAACAGTCTCCAAAATTGGGCCGCCAACAACCACGTCACCATCAACCATACCAAGACCATGGTTGCCCCACCCCATCCATTGCTTTAGGCCCCAATACACTCCAGGGTGTAGACTCCACTAAGCTCCTCGACGTCACGATAGATAACAAAGTAAATCGGAAAACACATGTCAGTAAAATTGTTAAATCCTCCAGTTTCCGTCTCCACCTCCTCCATACTCAAGTCCCTCGGAGTTCCTGCGCCGAGTCCTCAGTGTTTACTCAACTTTCATATTTCCCAAGCTCACCTATGCCTCCCCTACCTAGTCTTCCTCCCTAAATGCCACACAATGTAAACACCCAAGGAAAAGAGCAAAAGAAGGCATGCAAGATTATCTCTTCCCTTTCTACTCCACATATCAAGAAGTGCTCAACACACTGACCCTCTCGGCTCTCTCTGGCCATCACCACGACCTCATCTGCAAATCTGGTGAGAAGCTTCTGCACCATCCTCGACACCGGCTCATACTTCCACCCGAGACCCCTCGTCTGCGAATTGCTGTTCGACACTAAAACCGCATCCAGCCCACACGAGCATGTACTGATCGACATAAGAACAGCCCAGTCCCAACCATTGTAAAAATTATCAACAACTCGTAATCAACCAGTGTATTCACTGCCAGTCAATCTTAACCTTTTTGCACTGTCTCTATGTTGAAATGCCCTGTAGTATAACCTTCTCCCCACCTAGTTATTGTATATCATATTTGTATCACTTATGTTTCTTGTATATTACTTGTCAATCAAGTGACCCATTCCCCAATTATGTAGCTGTATTTTTTTAGACTTCCGGCTGCCATGCTCTTTCAATAAACAGTTAATTATTATTATTATTATCACACACACACACACACACACACACACACACACACACACTGTGTAAAACCTTTGAGAGGATGGTTCTTGGCAGACTCTTATATAAAATCAGAGAACACATGTCTCCTAACATACATGGCTTCTCCCATGGTAAAGGTGTACATAATTGCATCACCACATTCCTAACTGTGCATGGTGATGAAAGGCACACAGATACACCACATTTCTTGACCTAAAAGCTGCATATTTGATATTGCCAATAGACAAATCAATTATCTATTTAGTCCAGCCAAAAATGGATATAGAGTGTATTGTTACACTGGATAAGTGGGTACCTACTAACAGAAGGACTGCTGCACTGTTTCAGGGTTACAAAAGTGAAGTTAATGATATGCAAACTTGGTGCCCTCAAGGTGGGAGTACTTAGCCCCACTTTGTTCAATGTTCTTATGAATGAATTATTAAATTTAATACCAGACAACCCCAGCAATATCTCAATCAGCTATGCTGATGATATTCTTATACATACTAAAACTTACTGTGAAATGCAACCACCCGAACCATGTATACGCAGCCTGTGAGAACCTCGGCCTTATTATCTCCAATGAGAAACTAAGATGTTCAACAAACAAGCTGGTAACTGCAAACGCGGCCCCGCTAAGTTCAAGATAGGTAAATAACACTATTGACTATGTTTCTTCTTTTAAATGTCTTGGTGTCTCCGTCCCTTGTACCTACCTGCCATACAACAGCTTACCCGCTATTGTACAAACAGACTGAGACCTCGTAGAAGTGTAGAGGGGTACAGCCCACACTATGGTGCTAATATTAGAATTGTTAAAACAATGTGTACCTAGGCTATATAAGATCTCTGATAGATTACTTTTCACGCACCAGCCCTGGTACTTCGTGATGGGAAAGGCGTTGACAAGCTCGGGAAAATGCAAAAATAAAGCCCCTCAGAATTATCCTAGGATGTCCCATGAGCAATTCAAAGTACTTAACATGATGAAAGAACTAGTTATACCCAGTGTTAAAGATAGAATAATTGAAGTCAACCTCATGGCTAGCCCTGAGACTTCTGCGTGGTGATCTTGACAAATATTGTTTCCTTTAAAATTGCTAGAATGTATGAACCAAGGACTGGTGAGTCTAATGGATCCAAACTACATCTACACATATGAAGATGTTTGACCAGGACCACCTGTACAAAGTTGAATCACAACAGTTTCCTGCCAAATTCTTGGCGGACAGTTCCCTTCGATATCACAATACCGATATATCCGCTTAAAAATTATTATACAAAGTATTTATCTCCACACTGCCAAAGTGAGAGCTCTTAAACACAAACACACCTTTACAGACTGATGATAATATCACACAGACCATCTACACTGATGGATCTCTAACACCGCCTGTGAGAGGGCTGGAAGTGCTAATGCTGACTCACCCTGACGGTAATAGTAATGAGAATGGTGTTAGAATTAACAACTGGGCATCCACTATACAAATTGAATTAGCGCTGCTACCACAGCTATTAAATTCATTGAAACCACTGTCACTGACAGTCCCATCATCACTGACTCTCTATCCTCACTACTTGCCCTTGGCACCCTCGACTCAGGTTGTCACGATCTTGTTCTAAAGCCAGACACAAATATGCGTGCCTTGTTGACCGGGGTGTCAGGGTCAAATCCGTTGTGATCCTCTCACATAGGCCTCATAAAACATGACAGAAGCTGAGTTCCTCGCCAAACTCGGGCTCCAACAAAGACACCGTTGAATACAATTTGGGTCTGTCAAAAGAACCCTTAAAACTGTAATTAGAAAAGAACTATTAATGAGTTTGACGCAAGTAGACAAGTGCAACAGGCACTAGTCGATCCATAGTTTACCATGCATGAGATGTATCAAGTGAAACATGTATATGGGAGTAAGCAACAAGATCACTAGATTACAAGATGTTGTAACCAAGTAGACTAAGGTTAGATATGGGCAATACCTCTGGCAGTATGTTCTCAAGCAGATGTAAACAAGACTAAATGTAAAGTGCTCGGCCTGGCATATAGCCACACACTTCAATACTACGTCCTCGACTGTGTGAAGATAGAACCTTGTGGACAGGTCCAAGCACACTGTGTGTGAAATGGCACAACATTTCATCTCTAATGGCAAGATAGCCGACATATAAGATTGTATCCACCTTTTGCACTTAGTAACTATATCAGTTCTCATGTACAGAACCAAATACACAATGTGTGCTTGAATACTTCACGTAAATGTGAATAACAAAAGTAAAAGTGGCCAGACATACTGCTCACACGCCTGTACTCCGCGCTTTTGTGAGTAAAAGTTACCCTTTATGTATATAGAACTAAATAAATAATGTAATTGAAATACTGTGTAATATTCAGTGCCATAATATCCTGACAACGGGGTTAATTATTGCGACCCGTTGTAAACTTCTACTCTGTAATCCTTACGCTACCGCTCACAGTATGCAAGTTGGGTGCATTATTAAAGTAGCCGCTGTAAGCGGCAAAATCAAAATCAAATCACACACACACACACACACACACACACACACACACACACACACACGTGGTGTATGACCAGGCTGGTAGAGTACAAACATAGCCTGTGTGTCACTTCTAAGATATAACGGCGGCACGACAAGTCTTAAGAGGAAAGAGAAAAAATCCTATATCTAGAAGGAAATGCTTTTGTGATGTTGAGACCTTTAATGTATCGAAAGTGGAAGCAGAATTTGGTTATAATGTATTACTAGGCTTCAACAACTAAGGTCCCTAAGCATTTATTCTAGGCACGGAAATACAATAGTCATCAGCAAAAAAAATTAAGAGACATATATCTTTGTTTAGGCACTAATATATCATCTACTTAACCCGCCCTCCCAAATTTATAAAAATAACACAAGAGTTATACAACATTACATTTTTCAGATCACCTGCGTATTTTACCTGAGGATTAAATACCGTATCCTAACCAACCCCCCAGGTAGAGTTAGGAAGTTTAATCACCAGGGGAAATAAGCTGGGGGCTAATCTTCAGGTGATCCAATTTTTCTTCTCTTGCTTTTCTTCTTTCTGACGCTTTTCACATATTTCCTTCTTTTTTCTTTTTCTCTACTGTCCACCACTTGTTCCCTCCCTCCCCTGGCGTCTCTCTGTGTATACACTGAGTTAAGTGTTGGTTTTGTAATTTATACAACTAATGTTATGAAAACTAAACAATTCCTACCATGGTGTTGACACCGCCCAGAGAGAAAGAGAGTAAGTGATACCCCTATATCCCCCATGGCATGCTGTTGACACTGTAGGGGAGAGTAAGTATAACTTCATGTATCCATCTTGGCAAGGTGTGGGGTTGACACTATCGAGAGACAGTAAGTAGCCTTCCTTATATCCTTCCTGGGAAGTTGTGGGGTTGACACTGTAGGGGAGAGAAAGTAGTTTCATGTATCCATCTTGGCAAGGTGTGGGGTTGACACTGTCGAGGGAGTGCCGCACTACCGCCTCCCACCATGTTCTTCCTTGTCCTGACTAATAGTTTCGACCGAGATCCTGACATAACAATTGTATCTATATCCATCTAAATGGCTTCTTCGGGCGCTGTCCTGCATTAATGGTCACTTTTCACAATGGTTTACAGTGTCGCGGCTACATGTGTCATCCCTCCAAAGACATGTACATCCGTCCACACACACACACACACACACACACACACACACACACACACACACACACACACACTATCAACAACTTCTCGCCAAAAGTTACAATTTCATTTAGGAAAGGAATGGAACCAGTGTTGAACAGAGGTGAACAGTGCTTAAGTCAGTGAGAACAACTCAACAGTAACAGCAGAGTCGTACCCAAGTTAACCTTCACAGAGTGAGGCCCCTGGTACCCAGTGATAAGTGCCCGTGAGACCCAACAAGAACCAGCGATGTATTAATCCGTCTACGATAGGAAGGCCTGCGACCACACCTCACTCATATAACACCATCTGTGAGGGAATTACTACACCACGTGAGGTCCCCCATAACACCATCTGTGAGGGAATTACTACACCACGTGAGGTCCCTCATAACACCATTTGTGAGGGAATAACTACACCACGTCAGGCCATCATAACACCATCTGTGAGGGAATTACTACACCACGTGAGGTCCCTCATAACACCATTTGTGAGGGAATTATTACACCACGTGAGGTCCTTCATAACACCATCTGGGAGGGAATTACTACATTACGTGTTTGCTGTTCAACACCTACATTACATAATCTGTATGTTCACTGTATATTCCATTACCTTTCTCTAATGAAGGCTTTTGTTAAGCCGCCAATGTATGTAATAAGTCATTTATGTCCAATGTATATTTTCAGCCTTTGGGCTGCAGAACTTTTTCAATAAACCGTTAATTATTATTAATATTATTATTATTATTACACACACACACACACACACACCAAGCACTAGCAAGGTTTGGCAGTGGACTACCGCACCATCCTCGTCATTGCCACCTCCTGCCACCGGCAGTCCCCTGCCCACCTCGCGCAGTCCGCCACTACAACACAATTCAGCCCATAAGAGCCCGCATTGATAGATCATTATGCCTAAATCAAATGTAATGTAAGTTTGTATATTTTTAGCCACTGGCGGCAACTCTATTAATAAACCGTTTATTATTATTATTATTATTATTATTATTATTATTATTATTATTATTATTATTATTATTATTATTATTATTATTATATGGGAGGGGCGGCGGGAGAGTCTTTCCAACATTGGCACTTGTCTGCCTCGGTATACAGTCAGGCTAATTCGAAAATATTGACACCACCTTGTGTGGTACTCCTCCAAGCGTTACTGTGTGGGGTAATCGTCTCCCAGGTATGGGGATCGATTTGACACTTTATCTGGATTGTCTTAAGACTATCCTTATACTTTTTCAGTTGCCCGCCAGTGATACATTTACTATTCGTTAGGTGCCTGTAAAGTAGCTGCTTTGGCAGTTTGCTGTCGTCCATAAGGGTAACATGGCGAGTTGTTCATGGCTAATGGTAGCCTCCATACTCCTACAGTTGGTGTCAGCGAGGATACTGGCATTTGTTCTCTTGTCTTCCCAGCGAATTCGGAGGATGGAACATAGACTACGTTGGTGAAAGTTTTCAAGTGCCTTGGGGTGCCTCCTGTATGCAGCCCATGTTTCACTGCCATATAGCAGGGTGAGGAGGACTAGTACTCGATGCACGTGCAACTTTGTAAATAATTTCAGCTCCCTACAGCTGAAGACACGGGTACGGAGTCTGCCAAAGGCTTGAGATGCACGTCTAATCCGATCTTGAATCTCTTCATCGATGTCTGCGGTGGTGAACAGGTGAGCCGAGTTACTGAAAGTGGATAACATTAGAGAGGGTAGTACCATTAAGCTGGATGGATGGTGGAGTTGAGGCTGAACCAGGGCCAAGCTGAAAGAGAATCTCAGTCTTACGTACATTCACCTCAAGGCCAAAGTGTGAATACGCATCACCGTAGGACCGTAGGTGTTAAGGATCTCCTGTAGGTCGCGTTCAGTGGGAGCGACAAGGGTGAGGTCGTCTGCATACTGAAGTTCAGTAATGGAAGGTGCCGACACCTTTATTCCTGCCTGGAACCATCTTATGTTGAAGAGACCTTCATCAGATACTGGATGTCCACTCCGACGGTTAAATTGGCTCTGGCACGAGTAAGGAAGGCAGCCAAGAAAATGGAAAGAGAGTTGGTGCCAGTACACATCCTTGTTATAAGCCGGTTTGGATGGGGAAAAATTCAGACTGGGTGCCATTGTGCAGGACACTGCTGTTCATGCCATGGTGGAGTTGCCTTACAATGGCAATGAATTTTGGTAGGCAGCGAAAACGGCTGAAGGTCTGCCAAGTCTAAGGCCTTGGTTAGGTCGATGAAGGCCATGTACAGGTCACGACGCTGTTCTCTGCACTTTTCCTGTATCTGGCGAATAGCAAAGACCATGTCAGTGGTGCCATGTGATGGTATAAAGCCACACTGAGATTCTGGGACGAAGTTTATCGCTTCAGGAAGAAGTTTGTTTAGGATGACTCAAGCGATAAACTTGCCAGCTACGGACATATAGCAAGATCCCATGGTAGTTGCCACAGTCTGACCGGTCTCCCTTGTTCTTATAAATATTTCCAATGGAAGCATCTTTAAGAGCTTGGAGGATTGCCTACGTTTCCCATATATTCTCTAGGAGAGAGTGGAGATAGCTGGTAAGCAGAGATCCTCCCGCTTTGAACACCTCGGATGGGATTCCATCAGGCCCTGAGGCTTAGATATTTTTCATCTCCTTGATGGCAATAGCTACCTCATCCAGGGATGGAGGATAGTCAGGATTTCTATATCAGTTTAGTTTTAACAGCAAATGGTAGTGCTCCTTCCAGTGCTGAGGGATGCCTTCTTCGTCTTTAATTAGGGAGTTACCATTGGATTAGCAGAGGGGGGCTGCGGGATGAGTGATTGTAAGAGTGGTAACGAGCGGGTTGGTTGTCACCCGCACGTTTGCTTGTTCGCGGCCCCACTCGGGGGCGGGGGGGTAGACGGAGCTGAGAAGGTCGCTGTGGCTACGTCACACATCAGACACTAGCCAGCCAGCACCACAGCTGCACTTCCCCCGCTGTTTGATTGCAACTCGGGTTGTGTGCTCATCTGAGGCTCCTGGGGCTCGAGGGATGATTCCTCAGTCCTTCACTATTTGGCTGTCAATCTCTGGACACCTGCTCCAGCTACTACCGCGGTTGGCATGTCATCACCACTTCCTCCACGCCCTATCCACCGTCTGTGCCCTGGCGTCTCTCCTGTGTGGCAAGACATCGCCCACCAATGCCGGCGCCAAGTGAGGAAGCTGCCCTGGACCTTCCCTCTGAGAGCAGACCACGGCGTTAAGAGAACATTCCACCGGTCTGCAGCCGTAGGAAATATCTGTACGTTGTTTGACACCCGTAATTGTTGACTTCCATATTTGTGTATTTAATATTTGTGTGAGTGGTGTCAATTATTGTGATTATTTTCGTAGTAAACAGATGTCAATCTCTGGCAAGGGATTTACAGTATATCCCAAAGTCCAGGCATTTACAAGTGGCGACCTTGGTTTCTGAGGGTTAATATTCGTTACCGGTGTTTGTTGTAAGTCGCCGTGTGCACGCCGTTTGCTGTCTGAGGCCCGGAAGTAATTGTTGTTTGGTGCTTATCCCTTCCTTCTGTTGTGATAATTTTGTTGCTCTCCATCGTGTTAGGGAAATTAATTAGTGTTGGTTGGGGTGCACTGTGTATGCTGCCATAGTATTTTGTGGTTGATTCACCTGGTGGGGCTCTTTTCCCTGAGGTGATTTAACTGGACTGGGTGCGAAACAAGGTTTCCTCCAGCCGGATCGAACCATTTAATGGTTTGAGTGAGCCACTAAATAGTTACTTTTGGGTAGTTGTGGGGAAAGTTGTGTAATTTATCACTTTGGCTCTTGGCCTTTTGTATCATTATGTCTAGTTTTGAGGAGTTGAAAGGACAAGCGGTGGCCCTGGGTCTGACAGGTGCTGAGGTTGGTCGGTATGTGATCACCCAACAGACTGCCGAGAGAGAGGAGCGCAACAAAGAGAGAGAAACGCAAGTGCGAGAGAGAAAGAGAGGAATGCAACAGCGAGAGAGAGTTCGAATTAGCTAAGTTGCAGGCAGAAAAGGACATAGAACTAGCTAAGATTAGTGCTCAAAGTAGACCAGAATCCTCTGGCTCTATACAAGATAATGTTGTAAAACCTAGATTGCCTGTTTATCGTGAAGAAGACATCGTCTCCTACCCTGCTAGGTTTGTACGGGTAGCTGAGCTGCTTGGTGTGGACAAAGATAGCTATGCTGTAAGATTGGATAGCCTACTGAGTGGTAAACCGGTACAAATTTATACATCCCTGTCTGCTGACATCACAAGAGATTACTCTTCGTTGAAGCAAGCTCTCTTGCGAGGTTTTAACAAGACTTCTGATGGATAGAGTGTTGATTTCCGCAGAACAAAGATTAGGGCAGGGGAAACGTACCATCAATTTTCAATCCACCTGGGTCGTTTGTTTCAACAATGGCTAGAGGCATCAGAGGTTGAGGAAACCTTTGAGTCTCTCTCTAACTTCATGATATTGGATCAGCTTTTGTCTTTTCTACAGGAACGCAGGCCAGCGACGCTAGGAGAAGCCATACAACTTGCTGACAACTGGGGGTCCGCTCGCATCGCCTACCCCAAGTCTCCCCCTCCCCCAGTGAAGAACACGAAGCCTCCGTCCTCCAAGGAACCATTCCCAGGAGTAGAGAGAAGTTCACTAGCCGTGCTGTGCCACAACTGCGGAGAAGAAGGGCACATTCGTTCTCGCTGTCCCAGGAATCCCAGTGCCTTCAAATCTACCGACATTCATCAGCCCAGCTACAAGGTCGGATTCTATTTGGAAGACAGGAGCTGTCCCCGTTATTGTGTCAGCGGAACGATAAATGGGTCTTGGGCATCTACTATCATCAGGGACACCAGTTGCTGGTGTATTGTATTCTCTGAGGAAGCCCTGCCTGACGCTGACGTCTCCAGCTGCTCGAAAGTTAGTGTCGCCGATTATTTAGGTCGTGTTGACCAGTTCCCTGTTGTTAGGTGCTACCTGCGTTGCCCCTATTTCATTGGTTGGTCTGATGTGGTAAGAGCACCCATTAAATTCGCTAGTGTTCTCATTGGTAATGTTCCCGGAGTTCGTGACCCTAACGACCCGGAACACTTAAAATTCTCCTCGCCACCTGCCGACGTCGCTTCGCCACCCTCGCACGCCACCTCACCTCCAGCAAAGGTCCAAGCTGTGGAGACACGGTCGGCGAAGGTGAAACGACTGCATCCCTGGTTCTGCCGACATTGCAGCCACTGACTGTGACGCCCAAGGAGTTCGCCAAGCTTCAAGCCTCGTGTACCATTATGACGCAGGTGAGGGAGAAGGTGACTTCCGGGGAGGAGGATCAGGCAGGAGATAGGTCTGTTTAAAAGTTTGTTTGTATTAATGGTCTGTTACATAGATCATGTGTGTCATCCAAGCAACCAGCCAAAGTAGGTCAGTTTTTACTGGTTGTCCCTGCTGATTGACGTAGCAACATTCTCTCTGCAGCTCACGAGAGCCCTCTAGCTGGACACTGTTCTTGTAGGAAGACTTATATGAAGGTTACTGATCAGTTTTACTGGCCAGGTATGGGGGCGGATATTTGAGCCTTTTGTTACGACCCTTGGCCTCATAGGGTGTAACAATATCACAAATTCAACTTTGTACTATAGGTTGAGGAATAGATCCCACCAAATTATCACCTCATTACTATGGGGTATATTGAAATTCATGCAGTGGCTTTAATTACAAAATATATTAACAAACAAACAAACAATAAACAAGTATATCCGTATGTAAAAAATAAATAAATACAAATTAAATTTGAACAAATAAACTACTCAACCAAGTGACAAAATAACGAACATCAACGTACTGATTAAACACTTATTTAGTCTAGACACTACCCCGAACAACGTGGTTATCCAACACACGTAACTCATAAACAACTCAGTTATTTACCTTTGATTTCTAAAATGTGACTACCCACGGTCTCACATATAAATCACTATATAATACTTGGAGTTCTTAAAAATCGAGCAAGGTTAACACAGTATGCCACTAGAAATATACAATAGGAGAGGAGATACTTATCTTACAACTGCCAGCCCGATACTAAAACCACCCGGCTCTGAGAGATAAAACTAACCGAGTAGAGGTGGGCGGAAATGACGTCATAAACAAAAGACGTTCAAGTTGCGAATCCACAAATAGCTATCAAACGCTCACTCATTCATTAGTATTCCAGAATAATACAATAAACATTACTTTGTTTTACCTAACACGTTGAAACTAATGTTACGACATTTCAAGTATAACATATAATATCTAAATTTTAACTGCTTCAGTGTGTAGCCAACGAATCAGTCGAAGTTCATATACCGACCAGTAATCTATTCATTAGTTCTTATTCCGACACTCGTAACACTTTTGTAGGAGTTGTGATCAGTGCCAGCGTATGTCCGCCAAGGGTAGAGTCCGTCCTGTTCCTCTTAAACCCTTACCCATCATTACAGAGCCATTTTCTCGGGTAGACATAGATTTTGTTGGACCGCTCTCACCCCCTTCCTCTAAGAAGCCTAAATTATATCCAGCTAATAAGTTAATGAAATATCATCGCAGGGCCTACATTAATTTTGCTCGTGTCCGTGACGTCGTTCCCAAACTGGAGTCAGTCAAGGCACTACCCTGCAAGAGTTCGTGTGAAGTTCAGGTGCCAGACTCGGATAATCTCGGTTGCCAGTTACCGATAACACCGGATGGTATAGAACAGGGGTTCTCAACCAGGGGGGAATTCCCCCCAGGGGGGGAATTCAGGTTTTCAGGGGGGGGGGGAAACTGATTCGGGAGCAAGAGATATGTTCGATGAGAAATCAATCACAGAATTTTGGCACTTGATGTGCGATTCCTACCCAAAAGTGGCAGAAAGAGCTATCCGTGTCTTGCTTCCGTTTGTGTCGACATATCTTTGTGAGTCAGGCTTTTCAACTCAGTTGCAAATTAAAACGAAGCAACGTAGTAGATTAGAGGTAGAAAATGACCTGCGTTGTGCCCTTTCAAACACTCCTCCGCGTATTCCAGAATTGGCGAAGAAAAAACAATCACAGGTTTCTCATTGACTGTAATCTTCATCTGAATAAAATTAATTACAAATTTACAATATCCTGGTATTCTATTGAACTTTTTGTTTATTGCATTATGCTTCAGTTTGGTCTGTTAAGTAATTCATTATAAATATAAAAAACTATTTTCTTTTATTCAAGTTTTATAAATCCATCAACATTTTCAATTGGCATTTAATTTGTAAAACTCCACTATAAAAATAATCCATGTAAAATTGTAAATGTATATGTACTAATATGGAAAAAATAAAGGATTTTCAGTATTATATGCATATTATTTGGAATGCACTTTTTGAGGCAGACAATCTTGGAAAGGAGGGGGGAATGACATTCTGACATATGGTGCAAGGGGTGCATGGGGCAAACAAGGTTGAGAACCACTGGTATAGAAGAATCCTCTACGACTGGCAATGGGCCCAAACTTAAACCTGGACTGAAGTGGATCCCACGTGCAGTTTCTTGATACGGCCTTACGAGATTTTGATTTCAAGTTACCACTTTTTTTTTAATGTGACCATTCTCTATTCTTTATTTTGCTCTGTATATTTAACAAATTGTTGTAGGATTGTTATATGTTTTGTTGTACTAATCTTAAGTTTTAATCTACCTTACAGTAGATATTTGTTGGAGGAGCTGTGTAAGGGCAGTAACGAGCGGGATGTCCGCCGCTCGTTTGCTTCTTCGCGGCCCCACTAGGAGGGGAGGGGGGTGGGGGGATAGACGGAGGTGAGAAGGTCGCTGCTGCTTCATCACACATCAGACACTAGCCAGCCAGCAACACAGCTGCACTTTCCCCGCTGTTCGATTGCAACTCTGGTTGTGTGCTCATCTGAGGCTCCTGGGCTGATTCCCCAGTCCTTCACTATTTAGCTGTCAATCTCTGGACACCTGCTCCTGCTACTACCGCGGCTGCCACGTCATCGTCACATCCCCCATGCCCTAACACCGTCCGTGCCCTGGCGTCTCTCCTGTGTGGCAAGACATCGCTCATCAACGCCGGCCCCAAGTGAGGAAGCTGCCCTGGACCTTTTCCCGAAGAGCAGACCACTCAGTTAACAGAACATTCCACCGGTCTGCAGTCGTAGGAAATATCTGTACTTTGTTTGACTCCCATAATTCTTGACTCCCGTAATTGTTTGACTCCCGTAATTGTTTATTTAATATTTGTGTGAGTGGTGTTAATTATTGTGATTATTTTCGTAGTAAGCAGATGTCAATCTCTAACAGTTGTTTGTTACCCCTTGGAAACCCATGGTTCTTGACTTTCCTTTTATAAGATCCAGATTAGGCTGTCAAGGGATTTATATCCCAAAGTCCAGGCCTTTACAGTGATTGTCCCATGAAATGCTTAGTGGAATTGAAAAATTCGCGCATCTTGTGTTAAACCAATCGTTCTTCAGAATGTGAAGTTTGCTCTGGACCATCTCCTTCTTCTTGCAAAAGATATAAGTTTTGGTCTGAAACTGAGGGTTTTTCTGTCAGCCACTTATACCGGCAAGTTTATCATTGACGACTATATTGATTTCCTGGTAATTTTCATCAAACCAGTTCTGGTGTACTTTTTCGATCTGGCCGAGGGTCTCTCTGCAGGTTTCTGTTATGACAGTGTTGAGAGTGCCCCATTCGGCATTGAGATTTGGGATTTTGTTTTCGGGTTATTTAGAAGCCCAGGATCGAGCTACTCTCTGAAACCAAGTGCTACCGCTTGATCCTCCAGACGCTAGTGTTAAAACCTCCTCTGGAGGCTTGTTGCCTTCGTCATTTTCGGACGACGTGGTGTGAGAGATTGGCTCTGACGGGACGATGATCAGTGTCGCAGTGGTCTGAGCTACGATTGGCTCGGGTGATGAGGACATCTCCATGATCTCTTTCTCTGACAATAATGAAGTCAATGAGATACCAGTGTTTGGATCGTGGGTGTTGCCACGAACCTTTTAACTAGTCGGCCTGCCTAAACTGGTGTTGGTGTGTAGTGAGGGTGTATGCAGCAATCTTGCTGAAGAGGAGTAGGCCATTAGGATTACACCTGCCTGGTCCATTTCTTCCTATGATTACCTGCCAAATGTCAGCATCACCTAGAACACAACCCTATCTTCTTTGGGCATAGAGGTTAGCACTCTGTCAAGGTTGGCATCAGAGGCCTCCTTGATATCATCTTCTGCATCCAGTGTTGGGGTGTATGCACTGATGAAGAAGGCATGATGTGAGTTATTCAGTGGGACTCGACGTCATGAGGTGTTCGTTGATCCCAACAGGTATTTCAGTCAGCCTATGTAGGATGCTTTGGCGAATGGCAAAGCCAACTCCATAAATGCGGTTTCTCTCCACAGCAGGCTTACCCTTCCAGAAGAAGGTAAAGCCAGACCCCCGTTCTGTGAGTCGACCCTCGTCTGAGAGCTGGGACTCACTAATGGCTGCGATTTCCATTTGTGACTAGCCAACTCTTTTGTCACAAGGGCGGTTCTTCTTTAAGGACGCTCATTTGTGCCGGTATCCAGAAGGGTCCTAACATTCCATGCAGCTACCATAAGAGGTTGTATAGTTTGTTTTGTTTTTGATCTGTGATTATGATTGTGTTTTCGACTGCATAAGGATGACCATACTGGATGCAGTTGCCAAGTAAGATTGGTTCTTTAAGCAGGTTATATTTAGGGTACCTTTTCTAGCACCCTCCCCACATAGGGTGAGCAGAGTGGCTCCTCGAAAGGGCTGCTCAGTCGCACAGACTGGACCGGATTGCACTGCTGCTTAAATCCCAGTGCATAAATGACCATATTATCTATGCCGCCCATGTGCAGAGTTGTGACTAGAGACTCCCAGTATTCATTTCTGCCTGTCCCTGTCGCTACTCGTCCGTCGCCATATGAGCTTTGGGGGTAGAGTGGTTTTGATAATGATGAGAAGTATTATGAGCTGGATGATGGCTGCATGTGAGTTGATTTTTTGGGTGAGGCGGGCGCAGGCTGCAACCACACATTTTGGCTCTTCCTTTTCCTGTTCCAGTGGTACAAGTGTTGCAACGACTGGGGAGAGGGAGAGTTGCAATGGACTGCCGATAGCCCAGTTTGTTGGGTTTCACCTTAGTTGCCTGTCCATCATGCATTACCTTCATCCGCCAGTGTAGTCGTTGGATTCTGATGTTGGTCACCTCTTCCGCCTCTACTGCCGTTGGGGTCTTGTTGGAGCTCTTTAAGCATGTCTGCCTGTTGCGGAAGTCCAAAAATTTTTCGTTCGGGTTTTACTCGCAGGGCAGTGGTTGGAAAGTGCCAGGACGTGTCCACATGCCAGTGGGCCTATGCGCCCTCCCTCTGGGGCCCACTGCTGCTTCGAGATCCCCTGCTGGTTTAGCCTGGGACCCGAGGCACCCAGTTACCGTGTGTTGACACGAGGAGGCAGGCAGAAGTCTTGAAGGTGAAGAGGCTGTGTGTGTACTGGCAGGGGTATGCAAATTGCTTCTCTGTTCACCACGAGGGCTAGCCAGCGGTCTGAAAGCGAGGAAAAGCAGTGTTTGTACCTTAACACTAACATAATGCTGCTACACTAGATGCATTAAACCACCCTGTGCACACACACACACACACACACGTCTCACACTCGCACTTGTCTGTCATATTTCGTTTCCTAACACTCACCATAACACACACACACACACACACACACGTATACACAGTTTATGAGGGACTTACTTTCTCGCAGACACCACAAACCTCAATGTTTCAATAAAGATTTCTGTTCAGGTTGGTACCAGGAGACCCTCACCGCCGTAGGTTTTACTGAGCAATTTAGACATAATGATATATTATGCATTGAATACATTTACAGGGCTGTACAGTACATAAATCAGGAGTTGTTTATTATTTCAACAATAGATGGGATGGTGCTATTCTTATATCTATCGGTGCGGGCTCTTATGGGCTGAATTTTGTAGTGGCAGACTGCGCGAAGTGGGGGGCTGCCGGTGTCAGGAGGTGGCGATGACGAGGGTGGTGTAGTAGTTCACTGCCAAACCTTGCCAGTGCTTGGTGGTGGAGGTCACTGAGGGATGGCATTTCCAGGGCGGAGAGAGCGTTGATGTAGCTGGAGTATTCTGCGCCGAGCATGATTCTGCAGGCCCTTTTCTGTACCTTCTCTAGCCGACGTACCGGAGAGACACCGGCGATGCTTATAAAATTTGGATATGTTATAACACGAATAGAGGATGGGAGAAATTGAGGAAAAGTGAGTAACTTAAGGGGAAAATGGGAGATGTAAAGTATATATTGTTTACATTGTGTTGTGTATTTAATGAATAACAAATAGGGGAATATAACTAGTATAATATGTAATAACTAAACTAACTGTATATTTCACTGGATATTTCACTACTTCTACTAACGAGAATTTATTCTAATAACTACGGTATCTGCATTACCAAATGAGCTCAAACAAGACCCTGTGATAATTTTTAATTCATATCGTCGTAACGCGTGTTGAGAATATTTAGATCATGTGGACATTAGCTCCCCATCTTTTTTACCCAATGATTCAACACCGTAACCCCACCTGGGTGGGTTGGGTTAGATTAGCTTAGGTTTTGCTACGTCAATTTAGGTAAAGTTAGGTTAGGTTAGGCTAGACTATTTTAAGTAAAGTTTGGTTAGCTTAGGTAAGAGTATAGGATTAATCTTCAGGTGAATTATGCTTAAAGGTTTATTTTCAGATATAATCCGAATCAAGTGTTGCAGGAAATATTACCTCCGTTGTATACTGTATTGACTTATGGAACTACAGACTTCTGCAACTGAAACCTTCCTGGAGTCTCTAAACTATAAAGGCGTCATTTTAACATTTGGCAAAAAGTACTTCAGTTCTATCAGTACAACCACGAGACTTTTTTTCTTCAGATTTTTTTTTATATTTCTTAGTATTTCTTTACTAGTCTTAGAATGTTGTGATAATCTGTCTGTCTATTGTGAAATTTATTGAAATTCGCGGAAAAGTAGAGGGTACGGCGGCCTTATGTTCTAAAGGTCGCTAATTCATCTCCAGGGCTCTCTGTAAATGGGCAACTAATTTTGTAGTTGGGAAAGTGAACGCTATCGAGTGCATTATCGGCCACGCTGTCTCCTTGTGTAGCCATGGCTTAGTAGACTATACAGTGTACTATTAGGGTGTGTCATAGGAGGGAAGATCAGCTAAAACTAATGGCCCATCACTTTTTTGGTAGATTTAGTTGTTACGAACCCTCCACCCAGCACTACGAAGCACGCCATCTATTGTCCTGATCTACCTACCCAGCACCACGAGCAACGCCATCTAGGGACGAGACACGAGTATGACTCGTCTTAGTTACCACTCCGAGGTTTCCTCTTCCATATCCTGGGTTGCGTCACCTCCTCAAAGTCTTCTTTGTCACTCAATTCGAGGAGAGGGACTTGGCTCTGGGAAGTGACCAAGGATCATCTATCCTCTAAACCTACGTGCAGTGACTACCTACCGTCTTCTACAATACTCAGCCTTACTCGTCAGCCATCTCAGCCCTCACTTAAGTACTATTATCTTGTATTAATTTCCACGTCCACTTGCTTCGAGATTGTTTTATGTTTATTAATATGTATATACTGTTAATGTTTAGGTTAAGTTTGGTTAAGGGTATTTATAAGCTGAATATTTTGTTAAGATTTATGGTACTCTATTATATAAACGAAAACTCGCATCCTTTGTCACCCTTTATAGTCCGATTGTCTTTGTTTTTTTTTTTACCTGTTGGGATCTGGGTAGACGTATAACTATATTCTAAATCCAACTCGTAATATAACTGTAACATATAGTATATATAAAACAGAAAATAATTTCAGTTTCAATATTTTGCAACCTTTTTGTTAGGTAAATTTTAGCGTGAAATTTATCGAAAAATCTAACGTACAGCTGTGACATAGTGCATTACAAATAAATAGTGAACATTGCTTTCTGACTTCATTCTTTAACAACCCAACTAACAATATTTTTTTGTTTCAGATTCTGATGCATTTATAGTTGATACATTTGCGATGCATGCTTGTAAGCCAGGACGAGGAACCAAAAAATCCAGCCATTCCAGTCACTATCTTAGGTCTGGGAGAGAGCTCCTGAAGTCGGAGCGGCTCTACATTGAGAGATGCTTTGAGATATGGTGTTTTAACTCAGGCAAATCAGTGAAAAGAAACTTAAAGAACTTACACAAACAAAGACATTGTTAAAGTGATATGACCAAAGCTGTCTTGGCACAGTACACTCTGGCTAATCGCCTAGTTCAAGCTTCCAGTCATAACAAGTCAGGAAGAAGATTAGTGAGACTGCTAGCCAAGTTGGGGAAAGGCAAGAGACATTCTTGGGAGAGGAAAACTTGCTAAGGACAGCTTGCCAAGCAACTGACCAGTTATTTGACATAATTACTTGCAAGTGCCCAATTGTTCTCTGTCCTGAGTTTGATGCGATTGTGACTGTAAATCCGAGGCCCACATCTCCTGTAGATGGTGTTGAATCAGAAGATTCCTGTGATCGAACTGGCATTGTCAGCACAGAGAGAGAAGACTGGCAGTATAGGGCTCTCTATGATTTCTAGCCAAGATATTCTGGAGTCTAAGAGACAGGAGGCTACAGCAGAGGTTACAGAAGAGGAGAAGAGCTGTTGAGGAAGAGAGACTTGAGAAGGCCCAGGGTGAAGTAAAAGGCCGATGATTGGAGTCAAGCTGGACTGCCAGAGTTTAATGATTCCCCATGGCTGATCTGGAGAGTGCTGACCAGAACGCACTTTGTCCCTAACTCCAGAAAATAATGATCCCAAACCTTCCAGGCATAAGATCTGAAATAGGAAGATATCCTGAGTATAGCTCTGGCCAGCATGCTTACACCACACTGGTCTCAAAGAAACTGCAGAGATAGCAACAGCTGCCTGATTGGACGGTGGTTTGATAACACCTGATGATGTTCACCTGGTGATAGATCATAACAAAGTAAGGAGAGCTCAGGAGAAACTTGTCAGTAACCTAGAAGAGGAGTTTGATAAGGGATAAGAGAAAATGGAATCAATTTGTTCTTTGATGGGAGAAGGATGCCACTAAAGTGTCTATGAAACTTGAGATTCTGACAAGTTGTTCCTCATGAAGGGAACACTACTCTGCAGGAACCAGAGGGAAGTATTTGTGGTACTACCCAGAGAAGATGACATCAGGAAACCAGCTGAGATAGTGGCAGATAACATTGTGAACTGGCTCAGAGAGAGGAACGAGACCAGACCCCTGCAGTTATTGAGGGACAGCACCAACACGAACACAGGTGGCAGGGGGGTCATACAGTGGATAGAGTGAAGATTTATAGCTATTCCGATTGTTGTGACCTCCACACCAACGAGTTGCCACCAGACATCTGATCCAGGAGCTGATAAAGACTCTTTCAAAATGGCCAGAGCGGTTCCCATTCTGGAAGATGCTGCTGGACTCTGCCACTGAGTTAGAAATAAATCCAGCTTTGAAAAAATCACAGTTGGGTCTCCACTCGTTGAGCTTGCACATACCGTCATTGACGACCTGAGTACTGACCAGTACTATGGTTACATGATTTGCAGTGCCACATCAAAAACTGGGGGTCATTCCTGTTGGATAGACTTGCTTACCTGCAGATAGGTCCAGCCCCACACTCGAGGTGGCTCACAACGGCTCCAGGTCTCTGCAGAATTTGGGTCGCCCATCATAAACTGAAAGGGAACCAGCTTCACAACCTGAGACTTACTGTCCACCCATCGAGTGTCTATTTGCCAAATTGGTTCAAATACCAAGGTCAAGTCACTGTTCAAGGTCCGAGGCAGAAGTCTTCCAGCTTGAGCTCCTGAGGAGTCAGCCAAGGAAGGTTGTTCAGATTGTGAGCAGACTGGTGAGGAGATCTTCCTGGTATGCTCTATCCTCAGGCAGTTCTGCAGACAAATGCTCTGGCAGGATGAGGAGGAGAGAAGAGTGGCAGTCAAAAAAAGATCTTTGGATATGAGACTTATGAGAGGATCTGGGCATGACGAATCGCTGGTGACGATTCCTCAGGGTCATCAGGAAGACTTGAAGTCAATCTATAGGTGCCAAGACCTCACTGATCTCATAGATCTGGATAACATCCAGGGCTGGCAGTGAGCCCCCTCTTACCTGCAGCCTCACTAATGTTCAAGTTGAGCTTTCCTGGACAACCCCATGCATAAACTCTGCCTGGCCCCTCACACACCCAGAGTATAGAGCTGCTAGGTACAGCAAGTGAGCGAGGCCAGCAGTCACGCAGCCAGGAGAGGAGGGAAGGCTACATCCGGAGCTCAGGTGGCTTCAGGAGGCGATGAGTAGAAACAGTACAAGAAAGACATGTTCTCTATGGTGTGCAGCAACACCGGTCGAGTAGTAAAACCGGTTTTTGTATTTGATGATTTTGTTTTCTAAAGGAATATTAAATTTAATAATAAATGTGTCAAGATTCATTCGTTTCACTATTCTGGATCATTTTCATCCTAATAAATTAACCTGATACATTTTACTCACTTTAAATAAGCTATTTAGTGGTGTTGGTAAAAGGGTGGGAATACTGAATTTTCAGTAAGATTTCTGCTAAAATTTACCTAGCAAAATGAAAACTTTTCAAATCTGAAGATATCACATGATCTCTGCACACATAGAACTACATCATTAATATTTTATGGCCGATTTTTCAAACTCAAAAAAAAAATCTGCCTGCATGACACAATCAGTGTACTATCCCCATATTGTCCTATTTTAATGGGACCCAATTTTGGAGCAACAATTAAAACTTTGAAGTAGTTACCTTCCTTTTGTTGAATATAATTATAGAATCAAATATAAAGATGTGGGATCCATACTCATATGAGAAGTGAACTTAATGTATTAAATAGTAAATGAACTTAGTATTAAGAGTAAAATTTGTTCTCTAAACATCACATAGATGCACAGTATCTTTTACTCTGCAGCTGTTGATGACTAGAATACATCGTGGACACCTAATTTGTTTAAAATGGTGTTACAAAAGTTCCTGAGCACCTCCAATAATTAATGAACAGTAGAGTTGTTTTTTGTAATACCTACATTGTTATATTCCTTGTTCTACTTATAGTAAATATTTGGAATGGTATCCACTTCCAACATTTACTGTGACCATTTCCAATATTTAATGTAAGTAAAAAAAATAAGTGGACGACTATACTTTTAATCAGTGCAGGTAAACGGGGACTTTTCTAACACCCAGTACATTATACATCACACATGTCCCTCAAAGAACTTTAACCCCTCATAAAACTACATTTATGAGAGAAGCGTGAGGAAGGTGTGAGTTAATGAGGTCACTAAAAACGTTCATCATTTCTCTGACTCACAAAATTTTCCAGGTGGAATCAATAGTGTGAAGCGTCTTCAAGATCACTTAATAGCTCTAATGGTTTCCACTTAATTGGACTCGTTATATCGCACAGTCATACTATAGTTACTTTACTCACTAATAAAGTGTATAAGGAGGTTGTGGTAAGGTCGACATCACAACCTACAATTTGACAAATTAACAACCACACCAGATGCTTTTATTTCCTCGTAATTGGAAATCTTAAAATAAATTCTGGGATCATTCTCAATCTGTCTTTTATTTTCGGAGGTTTATAAATTTATGAGTAAATTTTGAATGTTATGAATTATTTAGAAAGTTCTGAAATAGAGAATTCTTAGTAAATTAGAAACGCCTCAGCATTAATTTGTCAGTTCCATATCTTTGTGTTTTTATATTATAGATGTGTTTCCCCCTCGCCTGTTGTGTTGCTCCTTGCCTGTTGTGTTGCTCCTCTTCTGTTGTGTTGCTCCTCACCTGTTGTTTGTTGCTCCTCGTATGTTGTGTTGCTCCTCGTCTGTTGTGTTGCTCCTCGCCTGTTGTTTGTTGCTCCTCGCCTGTTGTGTGTTGCTCCTCGTCTGTGTTGCTCCTCGTCTGTTGTTGCTCCTCGTCTGTTGTTTGTTGCTACTCGTCTGTTGTGTTGCTCCTCGTCTGTTGTGTTGCTCCTCGCCTGTTGTTTGTTGCTCCTTGTCTGTTGTGTTGCTCCTCGCCTGTTGTGTTGCTCCTCGTCTGTTGTTTGTTGCTCCTCGTCTGTTGTGTTTCTCCTCGTCTGTTGGGTTGCTCCTCGTCTGTTGTGTTTCTCCTCGTCTGTTGTGTTTCTCCTCGTCTGTTGTGTTTGCTCCTCGACTGTTGTTTGTTACTCCCTGTCTGTTATGTTGCTCCTCGCCTGTTGTGTTGCTCCTCGTCTGTTGTGTTTCTCCTCGTCTGTTATGTTGTTCCTCGCCTGTTGTGTTGCTCCTCGTCTGTTGTGTTTCTCCTCGTCTGTTGTGTTGCTCCTCGCCTGTTGTTAGTTGTTCCTCTTCTGTTGTTTGCTCCTCGTCTGTTGTGTTGCTCCTCGTCTGTCGTGTTTCTCCTCGTCTGTTATGTTGTTTCGCCTGTTGTGTTGCTCCTCGTCTGTTGTGTTTCTCCTCGTCTGTTGTGCTCCTCGCCTGTTGTTAGTTGTTCCTCTTCTGTTGTGTTGCTCCTCGCCTGTTGTGTTGCTCCTCGCCTGTTGTTTTGTGCTACTCTCGTCTGTTGTGTTGCTCCTCGTCTGTTGTGTTGCTCCTCGTCTGTTGTGTTCTCCTCGTCTGTTGGGTTGCTCCTCTCGCCTGTTGTTAGTTGTTCCTCTTCTGTTGTGTTGCTCCTCGTCTGTTGTGTTGCTCCTCGCCTGTTGTTTGTTGCTCCTCGCCTGTTGTGTGTTTGCTCCTCGTCTGTTGTGTTGCTCCTCGTCTGTTGTGTTGCTCCTCGCCTGTTGGTTGTTGCTCCTCGTCTGTTGTTACTCCTCGTCTGTTGTGTTGCTCCTCGCCTGTTGTTTGTTGCTCCTTGTCTGTTGTGTGCTCCTTGTCTGTTGTGTTGCTCCTCGCCTGTTATGTTTCTCCTCGTCTGTTGGGTGCTCCTCGACTGTTGTTTGTTGCTCCTTGTCTGTTGTGTTGCTCCTCGTCTGTTGTTTCTCCTCGTCTGTTGTGTTGCTCCTCGCCTGTTGTTAGTTGTTCCTCGCCTGTTGTGTTGCTCCTCGACTGTTGTTTATTCACCCCGTCTGTTGTGTTTCTCCTCGTCTGTTGTGTTGCTCCTCGTCTGTTGTGTTGCTCCTCGCCTGTTGTTTGTTACTCCCCGTCTGTTATGTTGCTCCTCGTCTGTTGTGTTTGCTCCTCGTCTGTTGTGTTGCTCCTCGCCTGTTGTGTGTTGCTCTCCTTGTCTGTTGTTAGTTGTTCCTCTGCTGTTGTGTTGCTCGTCTCGTCTGTTGTGTTGCTCCTCGTCTGTTGTGTTTCTCCTCGTCTGTTGTGTTGCTCCTCGCCTGTTGTGTTGCTCCTCGTCTGTTGTGTTTCCTCCTCGTCTGTTGTGTTGCTCCTCGTCTGTTGTGTTGCTCCTCGTCTGTTGTGTTTCTCCTCGTCTGTTGTGTTTCTCCTCGTCTGTTGTGTTGCTCCTCGCCTGTTGTGTGTTGCTCCTTGTCTGTTGTTAGTTGTTCCTCTGCTGTTGTGTTGCTCCTCGCCTGTTGTTAGTTGTTCCTCTTCTGTTGTGTTGCTCCTCGTCTGTTGTGTTTGCTCCTCGCCTGTTGTTTGTTGCTCCTCTCGTCTGTTGTATTTGCTCCTCGCTGTTGTTTGTTGCTCCTCGCCTGTTGTGTGTTGCTCCTCGTCTGTTGTGTTGCTCTCGCCTGTTGTGTTGCTCCTCGCCTGTTGGTTGTTGCTACTCGTCTGTTGTATTGCTCCTCGTCTGTTGTGTTGCTCCTCGCCTGTTGTTTGTTGCTCCTCGTCTGTTGTGTTGCTCCTCGCCTGTTGTTTGTTGCTTTTCGCCTGTTGTGTGTTGCTCCTCGTCTGTTGTGTTGCTCCTCGTCTGTTGTGTTGCTCCTCGCCTGTTGGTTGTTGCTATCATCTGTTGCTCCTCGTCTGTTGTGTTGCTCCTCGCCTGTTGTTTGTTGCTCCTTGTCTGTTGTGTTGCTCCTTGTCTGTTGTGTTGCTCCTAGCCTGTTGTGTTTCTCCTCGTCTGTTAGGTTGCTCCTCGACTGTTGTTTGTTGCTCTTGTCTGTTGTGGCTCCTCGTCTGTTGTGTTTCTCCTCGTCTGTTGTGTTGCTCCTCGCCTGTTGTTAGTTGTTCCTCGCCTGTTGTGTTTCTCCTCGTCTGTTGTGTTGCTCCTCGACTGTTGTTTGTTCTCCCGTCTGTTGTTTGTTGCTCCTCTCGCTGTTGTGTGTTGCTACTCGTCTGTTGTGTTGCTCCTCGTCTGTTGGGTTGCTCCTCGCCTGTTGTGTTGCTCCTCGCCTGTTGTTTGTTGCTCGCCTGTTGTGTGTTGCTACTCGTCTGTTGTGTTGCTCCTCTCGTCTGTTGTGTTGCTCCTCGCCTGTTGTTTATTTGCTCCTCGCCTGTTGTGTGTTGCTCCTCGTCTTGTGTTGCTCCTCGTCTGTTGGGTTTGCTCCTCGCCTGTTGTTTGTTGCTCCTCGCCTGTTGTGTGTTGCTACTCCGTCTGTTGTGTTGCTCCCTCGTCTGTTGTGTTGCTCCTCGCCTATTGTTTCTTGCTCCTCGTCTGTTGTGTTTCTCCTCGTCTGTTGTGTTCCCGTCTGTTTTGTTGCTCCTCGCCTGTTGTGTTGCTCTTCGCCTGTTGTGTTGCTCCTCGCCTGTTGTGTTGCTCCTCGCCTGTTGTGTTTCTCCTCTGTCTGTTGTGTTGCTCCTCGGCTGTTGTGTTGCTCCTCGTCTGTTGTGTTGCTCCTCGCCTGTTGTTTGTTGCTCTTCGTCTGTTGTGTTGCTCCTCGCCTGTTGTGTTGCTCCTCGTCTGTTGTGCTGATCCTCGTCTGTTGTGTTGCTCCTCGTCTGTTGTGTTGCTCCTCGTCTGTTGTGTTGCTCCTCGCCTGTTGTTTGTTGCTCCTCGTCTGTTGTGTTTCTCCCTCGTCTGTGTTGCTCCTCGCCTGTTGTTTGTTGTCCTCTTCTGTTGTTTTGCTCCTCGTCTGTTGTGTTGCTCCTCGTCTCTTGTGCTGATCCTCGTCTGTTGTGTTGCTCCTCGCCTGTTGTGTTGCTCCTCGCCTGTTGTGTTCTCCTCGTCTGTTGTATTTGCTCCTCGCCTGTTGTTATTGCTCATCGTCTGTTGTGTTGCTCCTCGTCTGTTGTGTTGCTCCTCGCCTGTTGTTTTGTTGCTCCTCGTCTGTTTATTGCTGTCCTCGTCTGTTGTGTTGCTCCTCGTCTGTTGTGTTGCTCCTCGTCTGTTGTGTTGCTCCTCGCCTGTTGTTTGTTCTCCTCGTCTGTTGTGTTTCTCCTCGTCTGTTGTGTTGCTCCTCGCCTGTTGTTTGTTGATCCTCTTCTGTTGTGTTGCTCCTCGTCTGTTGTGTTGCTCCTCGTCAGTTGTGTTGCTCCTTGTCTGTTGTGTGCTCTCGTCTGTTGTGTTGCTCCTCGTTTGTTGTGCTGATCCTCGTCTGTTGTGTTGCTCCTCGTCTCTTGTGCTGATCCTCGTCTGTTGTGTTGATCCTCGCCTGTTGTGTTGCTCCTCGTCTGTTGTGTTGCTCCTCGTCTGTTGTGTTGCTCCTCGCCTGTTGTTTGTTGCTCTTCGTCTGTTGTGTTGCTCCTCGCCTGTTGTGTTGCTCTTCGTCTATTGTGCTGTCCTCGTCTGTTGTGTTGCTCCTCGTCTGTTTTGTTTTGCTCCTCGCCTGTTGTTTGTTGCTCACTCTGTTGTGTTGCTCCTCGTCTGTTGTTTTGCTCCTCGTCTGTTGTGTTGATCCTCGTCTGTTGTGTTGCTCCTCGTCTGTTGTGTTTCTCCTCGTCTGTTGTGTTTCTCCCGTCTGTTATGTTGCTCCTCGCCTGTTGTGTTTGCTCTTCGCCTGTTGTTGCTCCTCGCCTGTTGTGTTGCTCCTGCCTGTTGTGTTTCTCCTCTCGTCTGTTGTGTTGCTCCTCGCCTGTTGTGTTGCTCCTCGTCTGTTGTGTTGCTCCTCGTCTGTTGTGTTGCTCCTCGCCTGTTGTTTGTTGCTCTTCGTCTGTTGTGTTGCTCCTCGCCTGTTGTGTTGCTCCTCGTCTGTTGTGCTGATCCTCGTCTGTTGTGTTTGCTCCTCGTCTGTTGTGTTGCTCCTCGTCTGTTGTGTTGCTCCTCGCCTGTTGTTTGTTGCTCCTCGTCTGTTGTTGTTCTCCTCGTCTGTTGTGTTGCTCCTCGCCTGTTGTTTGTTGATCCTCTTCTGTTGTGTTGCTCCTCGCCTGTTGTGTTGCTCCTCGTCTGTTGTGCTGATCCTCGTCTGTTGTGTTTGCTCGTCTGTTGTGTTGCTCCTCGTCTGTTGTGTTGCTCCTCGCCTGTTGTTTGTTGCTCCTCGTCTGTTGTGTTTCTCCTCGTCTGTTGTGTTGCTCCTCGCCTGTTGTTTTGTTGATCCTCGTCTGTTGTGTTGCTCCTCGTCTGTTGTGTTTCTCCTCGTCTGTTGTGTTTCTCCCCGTCTGTTATGTTGCTCCTCGCCTGTTGTGTTGCTCTTCGCCTGTTGTGTTGCTCCTCGCCTGTTGTATTGCTCCTCGCCTGTTGTGTTTCTCCTCGTCTGTTGTGTTGCTCCTCGCCTGTTGTATTTGCTCCTCTGTCTGTTGTAGTTGCTCCTCGCCTGTTGTGTTGCTCCTCGCCTGTTGTTTGTTGCTCTTCGTCTGTTGTGTTGCTCCTCGCCTGTTGTGTTGCTCCTCGTCTGTTGTTGCTGATCCTCGTCTGTTGTGTTGCTCCTCGTCTGTTGTGTGTTGCTCCTCGTCTGTTGTGTTGCTCCTCGCCTGTTGTTTTGTTGCTCCTCGTCTGTTGTGTTTCTCCTCGTCTGTTGTGCTCCTCGCCTGTTGTTTGTTGATCCTCTTCTGTTGTGTTGCTCCTCGTCTGTTGTGTTGCTCCTCGTCAGTTGTGTTGCTCCTTGTCTGTTGTGTTGCTCCTCGTCTGTTGTGTTGCTCCTCGTCTGTTGTGCTGATCCTCGTCTGTTGTGTTGCTCCTCGTCTCTTGTGCTGATCCTCGTCTGTTGTGTTGATCCTCGCCTGTTGTGTTGCTCCTCGTCTGTTGTGTTGCTCCTCGTCTGTTGTGTTGCTCCTCGCCTGTTGTTTGTTACTCCCGTCTGTTTTTGTCCTCTTCTGTTGTGTTGCTCCTCTCTGTTGTGTTGCTCCTCGTCTGTTGTGTTTCTCCTCGTCTGTTGTGTTGCTCCTCGCCTGTTGTTGGTTGATCCTCTTCTGTTGTGTTGCTCCTCGTCTGTTGTGTTGCTCCTCGTCTCTTGTGCTGATCCTCGTCTGTTGTGTTGATCTCGCCTGTTGTGTTGCTCCTCGTCTGTTATGTTGCTCCTCGCCTGTTGTGTGCCCCTCGTCTGTTGTGTTTCTCCTCTCTGTTGTGTTTGCTCGCCTGTTGTTAGTTGTTCCTCTTCTGTTGTGTTGCTCCTCGTCTGTTGTGTTGCTCTCCTCGCCTGTTGTTAGTTGTTCCTCTTCTGTTGTGTTGCCCCTCGTCTGTTGTGTTGCTCCTCGCCTACTGTTTGTTGCCCCTCGTCTGTTGTGTTGCTCCTCGTCTCTTGTGCTGATCCTCGTCTGTTGTGTTGATCCTCGCCTGTTGTGTTTCTCCTCGTCTGTTGTGTTCCTGCCTACTGTTTGTGCCTCGTCTGTTGTGTTTTCCTCGTCTGTTGTGTTGCTCCTCGCCTACTGTTTGTTGCCCCTCGTCTGTTGTGTTGCTCCTCGTCTGTTGTGTTGCTCCTCGCCTGCTTTTGTTGCTCCTCGTCTGTTGTGTTTCTCCTCGTCTGTTGTGTTGCTCCTCGCCTACTGTTTGTTGCCCCTCGTCTGTTGTGTTGCCCCTCGTCTGTTGTGTTGCTCCTCGCCTACTGTTTGTTGCCCTCGTCTGTTGTGTTTCTCCTCGTCTGTTGTGTTGCTCCTCGCCTACTGTTTGTTGCCCCTCGTCTGTTGTGTTGCCCCTCGTCTGTTGTGTTGCTCCTCGCCTACTGTTTGTTGCCCCTCGTCTGTTGTGTTGCCCTCGTCTGTTGTTTGCTCTCGCCTACTGTTTGTTGCCCGTCTGTTGTGTTATTCCTCATCTGTTATGTACTCCCCGTCTGTTATGTTGTTCTCCTCTCGCCTGTTGTGTTGCTCCTCGTCTGTGTGTTTCTCCTCGTCTGTTGTGCTCCTCGCCTACTGTTTGTTGCCCCTCGTCTGTTGTGTTGCCCTCGTCTGTTGTGTTGCTCCTCGCCTACTGTTTGTTGCCCCTCGTCTGTTGTGTTATTCCTCATCTGTTATGTTACTCCCCGTCTGTTGTTGCTCCTCGCCTGTTGTGTTGCTCCTCGCCTGTTGTTAGTTGTCCTCGTCTGTTGTGTTTCTCCTCGTCTGTTGTGTTGCTCCTCGCCTACTGTTTGTTGCTCCTCGTCTGTTGTGTTTTCCTCGTCTGTTGTGTTGCTCCTCGCCTACTGTTTGTTGCTCCTCGTCTATTGTGTTGCTTCTCGTCTGCTTCGTTGCTCTTCGTCTGCTGTGTTGCTCCTTGCCTGCTGTGTTGATAGATAGTGAAGGTAAAAATTGCTGTATTTGATGGATGAGAATAGCACAAGTACTGTATAGACGGACAGACAGACAGACATATACACACACACACACACACACACACACACACACACACACACACACACACACACACATAACTTTGCCGTCACGCGGAATCGAGTATGACGATCATCCAGCTATTAGACAATGCTATGAGATATTAAAGATGTCACCTAGGCTGCTGAGTTCTAAGGGGACTGGAGAGACCGATACGGGACCGACTGCCAAAAAAGGAGATGACGGTTATAAGAGCTTGGCAAGGAATATTCCTCTATTTCATTCAATCAATGCACTACCAATCAAGCCTGACCCTGCAAGACTTGTTGAAGATGGTGGGATAGAGGAGACCTTGAGGAGAAACAAGGCACAGTATCATGAGAGTTGCAGACTTCTGTTCAACAACACAAAATTAAATAGAGCTCAGAAAAGGCGAACCTCTGCAGTTGCTACAGAGGAGAGCAGCAGTAGCAAGATACCACGAATGGTCAGAGACCCGAAAGCAACAGAATGCTTCCTGTGTGAGGAAGAAGCTTCGGGAGATGACATAAGACATGCAATGACAATGAAACTTAATAAGAGATTGAATGATTGTGCGAAGACACTTAGCGATGGAAAACTCCTTGCCAAACTAAGTGCAGGAGATGTTGTGGCACAAGAACTGATGTATCACCCTTGCTGCCTGGCAGACCTGTACAACCGAGAAAGAACACACCGAAATGCTCATGAGCAAGAAGAAGCACAAGAGCTTCATCCGAACAAGGATGCATACCCAACTGCTTTCTTTGAACTGGTCACTTACATCACTCAGATGAAAGCTTCTAGTGAAGGTATTGAACCACCCATTTTCAGACTTGCTGACCTGGTCACACTCTACAGACAGAGATTTGAGCAGCTGGATGTTGGATCGCCCAATGTTCATGCTACTCGACTGAAGGACCAGCTGCTTTTTCACATCCCCCAGCTGCAAGCTCATCACCAAGGAAGAGATATCCAACTGGCCTTTGAGAAGGATGTTGGCTCAATCCTGGCACAAGCAAGTAAATACGGTGACTCGATCCATCTGGCCAAGGCTGCTGGGATGATACGACGGGACATGCTTCAGCACAAGTCACACTTCAGCAATACATTTCATGAAGGATGCATTGATGAGGCTGTTCCACCATCACTGCTTCAATTTGTATGCATGATCGAACATGGTGCAGATATGAAATCCCAACTCCAGCATGGCGCATCGAAGTCTGACCTTGCTATGTCACAGCTCTTAACAACTGCTTTGCCATCTACAAGGTAGGAACACAAATCCACAGACACTCCAAGGACCATGAGACACCTTTTGCTATCTACGTCGGCATGTCTGTGTTTACCAAGACAAGAAAGAGGCAGCTCATCGACATGGTGCATGAAAATGGGGTCAGCATTTCATATGACAGAGTTCTACAATTATCAACCCAGCTAGGAGAAGCAGTTGTAAGCCAGTACGTGGAAGATGGAGTGGTGTGTCCACCAATCTTGAGAAAGCAGTTGGTTACGACTTCAGCAGTGGACAACATTGACCACAACCCCACTGCGACTACGGCCAAAACATCCTTCCATGGGACCAGTATGTCCATCTTCCAACATCCAAGCCCTGAGCAGGCTGGTGAGGAGCGTGAGCCACTCAGACGGAATGCAGATACGATGGTCAAGAAAGTTCCTGAGCTTCCAGAGGCATTCACCAATGTCCGACTAGCATATATTATGAAGAATCCCAATCCTCCCTTGGTAGCACCTCAGTCATTGCCAGCACCTGAGTCAATCCAGTCACACCTGCAGGAAGAGTATGCTTGGCTGGAAGAGGTCTTGCTCACTGAGGATGTGGCTGATGAAGCCTGCATCACGTGGGCAGCTCATCGTGCAGCACAGAAGAGGAGTCAACCATTTGAAGTGAGCATTACGTTTCTGCTTCACCTGCTTCGAGATCAGGCACATTCTGTGGCAACCATCAAGCATGTCATGCAAAAGGTTCGTAATACAGTGGCTTTTCTGAACCCAGGTCAGATCCCAGTCATAGCTGCTGATCAGCCACTGTATGCCCTGGCAAGACAAATCCAATGGCATTGGCCTGAGTATGGAGAAGACAGGTATGTTATTATGTTCGGGGGACTTCACATAGAGGTGGCTGCACTGAGATCACTAGGAATGCTACTACAGGACAGTAGTTGGACCGGTTCCCTTGTTGAAGCAGGAGTGGGTTCATCTGGTACAGCAGAATCTTTTCTGTCTGTGTACTGTGTACTGTCTGGACTTTCCTGCACAGCACTTTACAGCTGCATATGTGAAGAGCAGTAAATGCACAAGGATGTATTGTCAGGAGAAGTCACAGGAATCAGTGCTAATAGTGAGTATTTTTTTTTTAGTAAGTCCTTTTATGTTATCTTTTTTTACTAAAAGTGTTATTTTATGTGGATAAAAATGTTACAATGGACTGAAACCTATAAAAAATCATCTGAGCATGCTTGAAAACATACATATCGACACCAAGATCACTCAGATTGACCAACTACATTATTTTCTATAAGAAAAATCAACTTTTGAAGGTCAATATGGCGGCCATCTTGAAAAATGGCCGCCATCTTGGATTTTTAACTGGCCAATCAGGCAGACTTGACTAGTAACCATTAGAGAATTACATGCCAAATTTGGTGCTTGTATCACCATTTGTATGATTCTCTTGAAAAATTGGAATTTAGCTGCCTCACTATCAGGAAGAAGTCTGTTTAGGAGGACTCGGGCGATAATTTTGCCAGCTACAAACAGCAACGAGATACCACAGCAATTGGCACAGTTTGTCCAGCCTCCCTTGTTCTTATAAATATTGACGCTGGAGAGAGTGGAAACGGCTGGTAAGCATAGGTCGTCCTGCTTTATACACCTCGGCTAGGAAACCATCAGGTCCAGTGACCTTGTTATTCTTCATCTGTTTGATGTCAGTAGCTACCTCATCCCGGGTTGGAGGATAGCTGAGGTGTGTCAGCCCTGGGTGTTGAGGGACCTGCTGGGTAGTCAGGATAATTCACATTGGTGTTTCGGTTGAGCAGCGAATGGTAGTGCTATTTCCAGCACTGGCGGATGCCTTCTTTGTCTTTAAGGGATTTGCCGTCGGATGAGCCGGGGCGCCATGGGTAATTGTGTTGATCCTCATTTTTTTCCGTTTCACACGCCTTATTTTTCCACCATTCGTTCGTTAGTTTGCGAAGTTCGCGCTGGGCCGCCAGGCAGTGAAAGCAGCACGTTTACTATCGAAGAATGTGCGTTAATTTAAGGGTAATTTTCATCAAACCAGTCCTAGTGTACTCTTTTGACCAGGTCGAAGGTCTCACTGCAAGTTTTTGGGATGACAGCGACGAGGATACTCCATTTGTCACTCGAGTTTCGGTAATTTGCTGTTGGGTTGTTAAGCAGCCCATCCTCGAGCTGCACTTTGAAGCATGTGCTGCCTGTTGATTCTCCAGTCGCTTGGTGTTAAACCATCTTCTGGAGGGTTGTTGCCTTCGCCGTTTTGGGGCGACGTGAAATGGGGAGTTTGGCTCTGACAAGATGATGATCTGTGTCACATTAGTCTGAGCTACGCATGGCTCGGGTGATGAAAACATCTCGGCGATCTCTTTCTCTGACAATGATATAGTCAACGAGATGCCTATGCTTGGATCGTGGGTGTTGCCAAGAACCCTTCAACTTGTCGGCCTGCTTAAATAAGGGATAGTTGATAGTAAGGTTGTGTTCAGCACACTTGCTGAGGAAGAGTCGGCCGTTGGGATTACACTTGCCCACTCAATTTCTCCCCCTGGTTCCCTGCCATAAGTCAGCATCTCTGCTAACTCTGGCATTGAAATCACCGAGGAGCACAACCTTATCTTCTTTGGGATATAGGTTAGCACACGGTCAAGGTCGGCATAAAATGCCTCCTTAATGTCATCCTTTGCATCCCCACTCTCAAAACAGTTAGCCCATGTAGGATGAATTGGCGAATGGCAAAACCAACTCCATAAATGCAGAAGGCTTACCCTTCCAAAAGAAGGTATAGCCAGACCCCCATTCTTTGGAGGCCGGGACTCGCTAATGGCTTCTATGTGAAATGTTGTACCGAGACAGCTCTTTCCCCACGAGGGATGTTTCTCTATCAGGGTGGTGATTTTTGCCAGTACCCAAAAAGGTCCTGACATTCCTTGCAGGGTCCATAAGAGGTTGTATAATTTGTTTTTGCATTGATATGTGATTATGATTGTGTTTTCGACGACTTTAGGATGACCTTACTATATGTGGATGCCTAACCATTTTTTTTTTTTAGGCAGGTCATACTTAAGGCACCTTTTCTAGTCCCCTTCCCATGTGGGGTGAGCAGAGTGGCCCCTGAAAAGGACTGCTCAGTCGCACAGATAGATCCGGATTGCACTGCTTCCTAGATTCCATTGCAAAAACGACTATCTTATACAGTATATGCCGTCCATGAGCAGAGTTGTGAAGAGAGACTCCCGGCAGTCATCTTTGCCTCTCCCCGTCTCCACTCGTCTCTCTCCATAGGAGTTTTGGGAAAATAGGGGTTTTGATAATTATAAAAGTATGATGAGCTGGGTAATGGTTGCATGTGAGTAGATTTATGTGGTGAGGCAGGAGCGGAGGCAGTAACCCCTTTCTTGGCTATCCCTTTTCCTGTTCCAGTGGTGCAAGTAGCTGTAACGACTGGGGGTTGAGGGAGAGCTGCAATGTACTGCCGATAGCCCAGTTTGTTGGGTTTCGCCTTAGTAGCCTGTTTATCGTTCATCTAGCACTACCTTCGGTCCGCCGTAATTAAGTCATTGGGTTCCCATGTTGGTCACCTTTTCCGTCTATTCCATCGTTGGGGTCTTACTGGAGCTCTTTAGCCATATCTGCCCGATGCGGGGCCCCACCACAGAATTTTCGTTCGGGTTTTATACCCTAGGCTTATATCTGCCAAGGTTAATCCACAAGGCATCGAGGCATTAGTTGGTAGGTGCCAAGGTGTGTCCACACGCCGATGGGCCTAAGCGCTGTCCCTCTGGGGCCCACTGCTGCTCCGATCCCTGCTAGTCTAGCCCGGATCCGCGAGGCACCCAGTTACTTTGTGTTGCCACGAGGAGGCACAGCAGGAGTCTAAGTACTGGCAGAGGATGGCTATTCACTACGATGGCTAGCCAGAGGCAGTTGCTGAAAACGAGAAGAAGCTAGCAGTGCCTGCACCCTAACACTTAACATAAAGCTGCGACAGTAGATGACTTACTCCATCTGTGTGGGCGCGACACACACACACACACACACACACACACGCACGCACTAGCCCAGGAACTTTAGGCTAAATATTGAGATAACCGGAAGTAATTAGATGAAAGCTGAAAATTGGCACTAATGTAAAGTTATGCATCTAGAGCAATATACTAAAGATCCCGCGACATCCGCCGCCGGCGTTAACCGTCATCTCGAAAAATATCCGCCATATTGGAAAATGTTAAAATATATATAGCTGCTAAAGTTGCTCTAAATCATGTGTTAGCTATGGTATCTTTTAAGTTATTAATACGTTTTTAAAGGAAATTAATTGAAAAACAAATTTATTTTTACAAAATTAATTTTGGCAAACAGTTTCCTCAATGAAGAAATATGATTCAATAAAATATGTACAAAAAAATATTCAGCTTTCCAAATATTCATAAAATTTTACACTTCTATGAAGAACTATAAAAGTTACAAGGAATATCCCCCCAAAAACATCATGGTAGCATTGGAGAAGAGCTTTCGGTCACAATTTATGCCCAGTTAATTATCGATAAACCACAGGATATCAGGTCATGCTTACTCCCGTGCCCTATGAGCGCACTTTTTTACACAGTTTGGTCGAACAAAATTTGATAGAAAATGTGCTTGATGTGAATGATGGAAATCGCAATGCTATCCTGGATCTCATTAACTGCTTCTTCATTCAAAATACTGATATGGAAAATTTCTGTCAAGTCCAATTCGTACAATTCATGAGAAGACTGCAACCATTATTTGCCATATAATGGTTTGAGCCACACATTAAACTGTGGCTGGAGTACTATGATCAAGTCTTATGGTGAAATTCATTGTCAGGGTCAAAAGTAATCATCCACTCCACCACTTAACCCTTGCGCCTGGCTGGGTCCTTTTTGCACACTAAGTTACGTGGGGTGGAGAGGGGAAAAGGTCGACTTGGGTGGGGGGGGGGGGTTTGGAGGGAGGTATGTTCATCATCGGAGAGGGACAGGATTGAAGAAAGCAGGAAATTCATGAAAAACGGAAGGGAAGGGTGGATGTAATTTTGTTCACTATATTATCTTGGGTTTATATGCTTGAAAGCATATTCGATGAGGACCATTATTTTATGATTATTATTAAGTGCCATCCATTACCTTATTTATCATTTTTCAGGTTGTTTAGGTTTTTAAACAACGGCAATTAGATATTTATAATAACATTGATATGAACATATTACAGGGTGGACAAGTCACCACATTATATCCACCAATTCAATCTTTTTTTTTTCATCACTAAAGTGTTTCTTTTTTTCAAGAACTATAGTAGTGAGAAGTAGAAGTGATCCAGTGACAATTATTAATTTTTTTTTCAAGATCGGTAGTGGTGAGATGTGGATGTAATCAAGTAAAAATTCATTCTTAATTTTGTTTTCAATTAATATTGATTTTTTTCTTCAAAATGAGTAGTAGTGAGGGGCGACACTGATCAAGTAAATCAGCCTAGTTTAGTGTTACTGGTGGTGAGCAAGCCACGCCCCCTATTCTCTTATGATGTCATATCAGGAGTTTTCCCTCACAGAAGCCAGATGCCCTATTAACTCTCATGAAACATTGCCTGCCTAAAGCTCAATCGCAGAATCGGACACCCGCCCTCCTGGTTGTTTGGTTGGTTGGTTGGTTGTTTGGGCTTTAGGCCTATCAACTGCCAGGGTCGATTAGGCTGTCAACGTCAAGCTACATCCATCAACCTTAACACATTCTACAAATGTTAAGGATAATTCGGAGGCCACATACACTCTCATTACGTATGTAGTCCTTGACTTGTGCCTCCTACCTTACCTGAGTCCGCCACCCCTAGCTCCCCCCCCCCCCTCAATATCTTCCCCATCCTCTTGTCACCCGTCGTGTAGACTGGTCATGAGCTCGCGGGTATGGTAGAAGGAGGGATGGATGATTACTTTTGATAGTGACTGTGCAAGGCAGTGGAATTTACACCTGCATTTTGCGTCAAATACTTCCGCAGGTTTTTCATTTTGCATCACAACAAACGGTTCTGTTCAAGGACATGGACAGATATGATCATAGAACAGTTTTTGGTGAGAGGGAAAACATGCTGTGGAGGCTTCATTCGTGGCTAAGTTATTAGAGAAAACACTCTTACCCAATGGATACAAGCAATGCCAGCATGTACAGTCCATGCAACTTACAAGCCACACAGACAGGCGGCCTTGAAATTTCCAACCAGCAACTTCATTGGGTGCATCCCTCCCCCCACCCCATCTCTAGAAACACACAAACCAGGCAATTAATCAGTGGTCAGCAAAGGTGTAAAGTCAACAATTAACCCGAACACGTATGTAGTAAGATGTGGTTCAAGTAAAAATTTCATGTGAATTTTTGACGTCATACTTCATTATAAACCATGGAGCCTGTAGATTAAGAAAATAAAAGGTGTCATTTTCTCTGATGAGATTTAAGGTCGTATTTGTCCAGAGAAATAAGCGAAAGATTACAAAACAGCTGTCTACAGCTATTGTCAGTCGTCAATATGCTGATGTACTAAAGCTGCACAATGTTATTGCTGACTGTAATCCATTTGGTTAGGAAATTTATGTTTTTTTTACACTTGGTAACTGGAGCTGTAATGCCAGAAAATGTCAAGCATGACATTCTATGTGCATGTGAAGTTGGAAGACAATATTATGAAAATTTCGTCAAGCTACGCATTATTGATCCAGTAAGCATCTGGGAAAAGATGTCCATGGTTAATCTTCTGTCATGGAAAGCAGCAAACAATACTTCACCCATCAAATTGCCTTCACAAGTTATAGAACTTAAGCAGGACAGAACTTTGTTTGCTAGACTGCTAATCATTGCAAGATCCCGTGATGAAATCAATCTACAAGAGACGATTGACATGTATGAATTCACTTGTCTGCAAAGATCTCTCTTCCCTCCAGATGGGTCTGTCCTTGTTTGCCAAGACAAAAACAAGCTCATGGGTCTCCTTAAAGCAGCTACAAAAAGTGAAGAGTCTACCGATGTTCAAAGCATCGCCGATCCACAAAGGGAACCATGTCATGAGAGTTTCATCATTGATGGCATGGCATTAGTTCACGAACTGTCAACTTTGTCTGTAAAAAAATGTGCAGAGTTTACAGACCACTTCATCAAAACATTATCAGCAAGGGCAATAAGTAATGATGCTTTTCACCTTGTTTTTGATCGTTACGACGTAGGCCACTCGCTAAGACAAAGAACAAGAAACCGACGCTTTGGCAAGGAAGCAAATGAATACAGCTATGAAATCACAGATTCAACACAGATTAAAGTCTCTTTCAAAAAGTTACTCAGCAAACAAAACCTCACTTGTGCTATCAACAAAAAACGGTGTTCAGTCAAATGGTGAAAATGTTGAACACTTGAGAAGAAACCATGAGGGAGCAGATGCTCTGCTTATCACTCATGCCATATATGCATCACAGAAAGACAACACGGTACATATCAGGTCACCAGACACTGATGTGTTTGTTCTAGGCATATCAAAGCAGCCTCAACTTGGAGAAAATGCAAGATATGATAACAGGAACTGGTGAGCGACGACTCATTTTTTCTTTCAAATCCATATATCATGCTTTTGGACCAGACATTGCAGAGAGCCTTCCAGGTTCCCATGCCTTCACAGGATCTGACTGCACAGGAAATTTTGCTGGCAAAGGAAAGAAAACATGTTGGAAAACTTTGATGAAATCTAACACAAAGATCCTAAGTGCATTCAAGATGCTGGGGAGACAAAATGCCCCTCCTGCAGACATGTATATTGATCTAGAAGAATTTTTATGTAAGCTCTACTATACACAAATGACTTTCACTAAACTGTCAAAACTTAGATGGCATCTCTTCAAGAAAACACAGGCAGAGGCTGAAAAACTTCCACCGACTGCAGCAACTCTAAGGTATTATATATTGAGAGCAAGGTATCAAGCCCTTCAGTGGTCTTGTGATGCAGACAGCGAAATGCTTTCCTCGTTGAAACCTGGTTGGGAGGTTGAAAATGATCGTAATATCAGACCTGTCACTAGCTTTAGAACTATCACAGAGCTTGTTAAGTGTTAAATGTGAATCATTGTCATGTTCATGCAGAAAGAATAACATGGCATTCACCGAGATGTGGAACTGTCAAGCAGATGATAAGAAATGCCTAAACAAGGTGAAGGAGTCTGTGTTTTGCACAGAAAAGTCTGATCACGAGGACTGAAGCAATGTCGTAAGTAATAACTTGTGACGTGTATACGTATGATGTATAATACTTTAAACTAATAATACATATAAAATAGAAGTTCTAAGCTTTTCAGATAATGGTATTATGTACACTCGGAAACCATAATCTCTAGCCCACCTGAGTCGGTGCTGGAGGTTAGTACAGTGTCCTTTCTGGACGGGGGCCCACTCTAACTATCACCAGGCAACACATACGAGAACACACACAGTCACAGTACGGCTGTATAGATGATATTATGTATAAATATTGTATATGGCATTTTATACTCTGCATTATCTTCATTATATATGAACACGAAGAAAAATTACCATAGGTTGTAGTTACGAAAGTATGAATGGAAATAAACACTTCCAAACCACCCAGTGAGTCCACTCAACGTTTACAGCGCGCGTGTGTGTGTGTGTGCCAGACCACGATGCTTCCACCACACCCCATCTATATCTTTTATTTTCCCATCATTCGCGTAACTATATGAAAAATCGTGTTTAATTTAACTACATATTTCAAAAACCTTAAATTACATGTGGATCAGTCACGCCTCATTTGACACACTTATAGTGTAATACTTTGACCACCCCACCTGGGCACATGGAGGCCCACGGGAACTTTCACGGGGCAACATACGCACGAACACACCTCCCACCTCCAAGGCCAGCCAATGACTGACATAGCTCCATACTCCAGGGAACTACAAACCGAACAGTAATATTAATCAACTCCCACATTAAGCTGCAAAAATACCTCATACATACAAAAAAAAATTATGTATCAAGTACCAGCCCTGCTCACACACAATTAGACAGAAGTATTCTATTTAAATAAATTGAGGGTAACATGCCTAAAGATATTTCACTATGCACAATGCAATGCACCACTGTACATACTCCATGCATAGCACCCCACTCCTTAAAATAAAATCCGTAGGGTTTTACATTGGCAACACAGAGTTTTCAGATCTGCCTAATATGGCCTTGACAGGGTATCAGTAATAATGTTATCCTTACCCCTGATATGTCTAATTTAAATTTTATATGGTTGAAGTGCCAAACACCAGAGAGTTAAACGTTTTGTTTTGTTCTTCAGGCGAGTTACAAATTGCAAGTGGTTGTGGTCGCTCTATACAATAATTTTCTGGTTGCTGTTTCGTATACATCAAATTTATCTAGCGCCATTAACAATGCAACTGCTTCTTTCTCAGCTGTTGAGTAATTTCTTTGATGAGGCTTAAATTTAGTAGACATGCAAGATATCCTCTTGCAATAACACTGCCCCAGCTGTTACGCCACTCGCATCTAATTGTACAACAAAGGGCTTGTCAAAGTTTGGTCCCCATAATACTGGTTTAGACATGAAATTGCCTTAATTTTCTCAAATGCCTCTTGACAACTTTCCCTCCACACAAAATCCCTTCTAGGACTAACTAAATCAGTTAATGGTCTAGCAACATCAGGAAAGTTAGGGCAGAATCTCCTATAATACCCTGCCATGCCTAAAAAGCATTGGACTGCCTTACGGTTTGTGGGTATGGGCAAGGTATCAATGTCCTCAACTTTAGCTTGGATTGGGGCCACTGTCCCATAGCCTATTTCATGTCCCAAAAATACTAGTTTGACATGGCTAAACTCATTTCTAACGAGGTCAACAATGAGCTGAGCTCTATTAAGACGACTGAACAGACAACGAAGTGACTCAATATGCTCACTACATGTGGAAGAGAACACAACTACGTCATCAAAGTATGCCCTGACACCATCCAAACCATTAATGACAGCTGACATCAAACGTTGGAAAGTTGGAGGGCGTTACGTATACCAAATGGCATAACGGTATAGTGATACAAACCATAAGGGGTAACAAATGCCGATATGCGTTAACTACCACCTGTGGGGCCGGAGAGACTGACACTGTTGGTGAAACCGTCCGCCAGGAGCTGGTGAAAGGGTCTTTCCCAGTGCTGCCGCTAGTCCACATTCGTGCATGACGCAAAAAACACACATTTTATATATGTGATGTTTATATTTAGAGAATGGAATGATGGTGTAACAAATTTATTTTGTTATAGCGGGTGTATATCACTACATGATACAGCCATCAAATATTCGCATTCGTTGGTAACAGAACAGAGGTTGTTAACAACCTGATTTTTACTTTATAAACGACAAATTCATAAAACAAACGAAACACATTTATCATCACCAATTGACCCCGAAAACCAAACGCCTCCAAAACACACTATAATCTCCACTTGTATATTACGTTTGTAAGCTTGAGAATGGGTAAACTTCTACAGCAACCTTAGGATCTTACAGCTTCAGAAACTGAAATCAAGGCATCAATAAATGGTATCTGTAAGCGAATCCTTATGTCTGTTTTCATTAAAATAATTTTGGAGAATGCCCTTTCCGCATCTGCACTGGATGTTGGTAGTGACAAAACCTGCAATGCAATTTATGGAATCCCTCGTTATCGGTTGTTTGTCCTGACTTCACATAAAATTCAACAATCCCACATTTATCGTCTCTCAGTTCTGGTGATAGAGGAGTGGAATCAAGGTTTCTTCATTCATAATCCATGTCTGTATATCCCCGTCATAAATGCGAGACACAGCCCTTACTAAATCATGCAAAGAGGGCACCGCAGTCCTGGACCTGAAGTCTCGAATTTTGTCTTGAGATGAAAATGAGCACATATACCATAGTTTATCATTGAAACCAAATCTTTTCTTTAACTGCATACACATAGTAACCATAAAGGTGCGACATCTGCGTCACACATCATCTACCATGCCATGATTTTGATACTCCTCAGTCTGAAGCAACCCATGCACAACTGAGCCCAATAAAATCTGATAAATTGGTAGGTTGATGTTTTCATTACATGGGTCAAAGGTCGTAACGTCTACCTTTTGCACCAACTCCGGGCGGCAAAAAACCTTAGTAAATTCTTATATAATTGCATTGTGGTTTTATAGAGTAAATAAAATGTAGGGGTCTCCCTCTGGAAAAGCAGGTTATTTTTTTTAAATGTTGGGAAAATAAAGTTTAAATTTTTTAAATAAAGAAAAACCGATGGGTCTCTCATGTCTTTAACAATTAAGTCCACTGACCTTTCTTCACTCTCCTTGAGGGTGAAATACAATGTCAATGGTTGCCGTTGTTCTATAACCCTTTCAACTGCTTTGTGAAACTATCTGTACAACCAGCGAGTCTGGCAGGCATGGATTATTTTGTGTGAGGCTTCGTCTCACAAAATATTTTATATTTTTTCAGTTCATGTTTTCTTTTGGCACTGTGAGAGAAAAATGTGTGTATTAGATCCTCACAATGTCGGAGCAGCGTCTTCCCAGCCTCTGACGCACAAAGATGAATGGAATGCCATATGTACCTGAAAATTGTAATCCCTGGTACTGTGGCCTTCAAACTGCTGCACGAAGAATTTTGTTCCCCCTTAATATTTGCAGCTCCATCAGCAGCAAATCCCAAGAAGTTTTTAACAGGGATCTGATGGGTATCTAAGGTATGCTTTAATAATGAATATAGATTAATACCTGTTGATCCTGTAGATTCATGATTGGGACCATGCAAATGTATTAACTTTAACATGCCTGCCTGTATTTATAGTATATGTATCAGAGTCAAAATATCGTACAATAACAGGTGCCGACTTCATTGTACTGACATCGGTCGATTCATCAAATTATCACGGTAAACTCATTCTTACGCAGCCTGCCCTCACGGTAAACTCATTCTTACGCAGCCTACCCTCACGGTAAACCCATTCTTACGCAGCCTACCCTCACGGTAAACTCATTCTTACGCAGCCTACCCTCACGGTAAACTCATTCTTACGCAGCCTACCCACCATATCATGTCACATACTTTCCCAAGGTTTTTATTACTTTTGTGCATCTTGTCCACTTCATGGCCATTCCTTGAGCAATTGCTGAATTTGGAACATGACCTTCATCAGGTCGCCCTTGTGATCGGCGGTACTGAAGGGCAGGTTACACTCCGCAATAAAATATGTAAACAGGACAGTTGCAATTGTAATACCCACATCTGGCTGATGACCATCCTGCTGGACATCCTGGACCTTCTGATGCCGATGACGTGCCTCATTATACACTTGCATCTGCGATACCTAGAGTAAAAACAACGCAGTGAGACGGGAATAATGCATTGAAATAATGAGACGATTTATTAGCAGAATTGGGTATAGTTCATGGAAATAATGATACAAGCTTTCAGTATACCCGGGTCCTCATTCTATCGTTACCTTGTGCCGTTTGATCGTAGTTAGCTCTGCAGTAAAGACCTTCCTGCCTGTACTACAATAAGCTCTTGCGGAATCACTCTCCACCTGGGACAACCAGGACCTGAATTCCACATTATGCAGCCACTCATCCCAAAACCGTCGCTTGGCAGCCAGGCAGTCCTGTATATACGTACAGTATATGCCACTTACAGTGTAACATTTTTGCGTTTTCCGGTTACCTGTGAAATCACTAATTTGAGGTGAACTGGAATCAACATTCATAAATGTTTATGGGTTTAATTTTCAAACTCAAATGGTCTTTTGTCCATTTATTTAGAAACTAAACTATTGCACAATAACTAGGATATAGCCGAAATTAACGTTGTGAGCTTTAATATGGTACGAAGCTCAAGTATAACTAGCTTCTTAGAGCACGCGACTCAGTGACTCAGAGACGGGAGTCGAACAGGCGATACCCGGCTACTTAATTGAGGACTCTGCGGTCAAGGTGTGAGGGCACAATGGGAATACACTGTAACATGTTCAATTGATGACTACTCACGTCTCGTAGGAAAGTTACCGTGGGTGATGTAATTATATAAACCTAATATATGAAACCCATATTTATATAAGTATTACTGTTTGTTAGACAGGGGCTAATACCAAGAAAAAATTAATTCGAGTAAAAATCCTGTAATGTGTCGATGTGCAAAGGGATGGTATGATGTCATTTCAATCTTGTAACTAACAACGATCACTGAAATGTGTTACATAGAACCTAACTTTAGTTGTAGACAAGGACCACTCCTGTCAATAAACAATGATGACTCACCGAAACGGGAATACTGACCCGGCCGAAGAAACAGCTCAATAGTATTTTGATGTTTATTGCGCCGCAGCAGAAATGAACCAGGTCAGAATGCAGCCCTGTGGGGTATAGACAGCATGATGCACCAGGGAACCCTACAGAAGTAGGATAGAGATATTTCATTCACGTGCAAAACCGAACGAAATTTAGCTGTCATTCAAACATAACATTTTCTGTAGTATGGTTTGAATTCCGAAGGGAGACTCAACTATATAAACGTAGCCACATTAGGATACTCAGGAATAATGAGGTTAGGTGGGGATTTTCACATTTATTTACCGAAAATAGGGTGGCTATTGTTTGTAGGTACGTCAGGTGGCGACAGCTCGATGAATGATATGGAGAACACTAGGCTAGCTCACGACAGAGAGCAAACTGGCGCTCATTTCGTTGTGACTCTACATAATGCACATTTCGCTCAAATGACAAATGACTATAATTAGGCCAATATAATAAATACACCTTCTCAGTATATTTGGTACACAAATTATTAAGGGTTATTGTCATATTTTACATATATGCATATATGTGGAATTGGTTCCACTGTGACATGGAAATAGGTCCAACAGGTCCACACCCATAAGCTATGCCTGATTGTCTTCCACACTAGCAGAGGATGCTTCAAAACCTTGTCACGTGAGGCTTTGAGCGGGTTTCCGACAGTCTTTGTCCACAGCCTTGCACACTTGCGTGTCCCTAGGACTGTCCTTGCCATACCTTAAACTTAAACCGGCCTTAACTTTCGCACTGGCACTCCGGTTTTACTTGTACCGAGACACTTTGGCCAATGTATACCTCGCCGAGCCTCGAATCATTGCACTGCTCACATAAGCATTTTCTGAAGCTCGGCATATGTCGATGGCACTTTTCAATTTCAATTCTTTCTCTTCGAGCATACGTTTCAATGCTTCCTCATCACGAGTACCAAAAACAATCCGGTTTCTAAAGCGATTGTCTATACACGACTCACAAAATTTGCTACTTCCTTCACAGCACACAGTAAATCTACGATGACGTTACGCTGTCCCCGGATATGCGCCCCATCGCATCGAGGACAGGCTCCAACTCTGCGTCCTCAGCTACATTAATTCCGTAACGAAGGATTCGTGTCCACTCGTCGTCCAGGACAGATGCAAGTGTTGCTCTCTGTTCCGCCAAGGGCAAGGAGGAAATTTTCGTCAACATCACGTACCCCTTAAACTTGTGGCGCCAGGCATCAAACTCCCGTAGTGAAGCAGAGGACGACAGGTGAGGGGCGGGTGCAGCGCCGACGGGAAACTTGGCCTGCCGTGGCGTACAGCTGCCGATGGCAGCGTCACCACTTGCAGTCGTTGTGCTGTGACGACTTGGCGCCTGCTGAGAGATCACATGCTTCAGGATTCGGCTCATGCGTTCTTCTCTATACTGGGATTCTCCCTGGAGCACCTTCAGCTGTTCCAGTTGCTTCTCCATCTTAAATACGGAGAAACAAGCCGCAATGGACGAACACTGGATCTTACTCTCTGCGCCATGCTCAAAAAGCTACTCGATGCCAACGGCTCAAAGAAACACAGGCTTTACAGTTGCAATTTACTAGGAGAGGTCCGTACAGTGGATCAACAGAATACAATCACCGCTCTTAGGGATTATGGGGAAACTTTCGTCGTGGCCCTTGAAATCTCCAAAGCATTTAAAAGCGTATGGCACAAGACTTTGCTTTTTAAACTTCCCTCTTAAGTTTCGCTCCCCCACTTTGTTCTCTAATTTCTAGCTTCCTTGAGAACCGATCCATGGCAGTTGTTGTAGAGGGATCGATCTCTCGCTCTTTCTCTACCAATAGTGTTGTCCTACAGGGTTCTGTTCTTTCACCTACTCTCTTCCTTCTTTTTATCAATGATTTACATCACACTACGACTAATTCTATCCATTCTTATGCTGATGATTCTACTCTTCACTCTTCACTTTTTTCCCTTCCCCCTAATTCGCAAACTAGATCTGTTTCTAGAGCTGATATCATTTCATCTATCAATGCGGATCTGTGCAGCATCTCCAACTGAGGAGATAAAAACTTGGTTAAATTAAGCAGTAATAAAACTCAGTATTTACCAATTACACTTTCCAAATTAGATGATCTCCCACCAATCACATTTCAGGAGGCAACTATTCTGCCAAGTTCTAAATACATATGCTAGGTCTCACCATTTCCTCTAATATGTCATGGAAGCCGCACATCCACAACATTGCTAAAGCTGCCTCCCGAAAGCAGGGAATGCTGTACAGATGCTGTAGCTATTTCACTCCTGAGCAGTTGCTTCAAGTTTATAAGCGATTCATTCGTCCTAATTTGGAGTACTGCTCTCATATCTGGAGTGGCTCTGCTTCTGTCCAACTGTAAGATAGAGTGGAATCAAAGGCATTTCGTCTTATTAACTCTCCTCCTTTAGTTGATAATCTTTCTTCCCTTTCTCTTCGCCGCAATGTTGCTTCACTCTCTCTCTCTCTTTTACAGGTACTTTAACGGGCAATGTTCGGTGGATTTCCCATCCTGTGTACCGCCGGCAAGGCTTATAACACTCGTCTTGCCCGCGGGGCCCACAGTTTCTCTGTGGCTGTCGGTCACACTAGAATAACCCTTTATAGTACATCCTTCTTTCCTGACAAAGCCAAACTGTGGAATGCTCTGCTTTCTTCTGTGTTTCCATACTCTTACCATTTGTCTTACTTTAAAAAGATGGTTTTCCGACATCTTCGTGGTGTAGATTAATATAGCATTTTTCTTTTCTATTTTTAAATTCTTTTTACTTTTATTTATGCCCCCCCCCTCCCCCCAACACAGGCCCCGTTGTGGGTCGATGATCTATGCCCGGGTGGGCTACCCGTTAAAAAAAAAAAAAAAAGTCTGGCGAAACCTCGTGCCGTGTCATCTAACTAATCAGACAATCAACCCACAACCAACTTTCATTCACACCGCTAGGTAGCTGCACTCGTGCACACGCTCATTCACGCCACACAGAGGTTTACTTACTCGTGATAGTTCGATTAAAAATAAACACCATATAGGGAATATTAAAAAAAATTTTGTCATTTTATGTTATACAAAGTTTCGTTCATTTGGCGTCAAAATATGGTGAAGTTGTATTGAATCGAAATTTAAATTTGAATACTGTATTGACAATAAAACTATGACATCAAAAGGACAGGGTAGTATACTACTCCCACCCTCACCTTTGCCATCCCCTTCTGAGGCTTACAAAAAGTTATAACTGTTAGAACAATACAAGAATTATTTTTACATCAATGAAATAATTCATTTTGACATGAACACTGTACTACATTAAAAGAACAGAAAATGTAATCTTACATTGCAATAACTATTTTAATTTTTCCATTATCAATCATCCAACAAACTTGTTTCTTTCAAGTAGTGATCTCACTGCTCCTTTATGGTTGGATTTTTTCACATCCTATAACATAATGTTGTATTGCATGTGCATCCCTAAGATGACACAGTTGACAAGGTTGACCCGCCCCTCCACTTATCTGCCAGTAATATTTGTATCCCAATCTTAGTCTCATTATAACAGTATCAACAGATGGTAAGTTAGTCCCGTAAGTTACATTGGTGTTTTGTAAAACATACAAATAATGTTAGAAAACTCTCGCTACATATGGCAATCACATCTCTTCTTACTTTTTCCCATTCCTCTCTTTCTTTTCATTTCCCTCTTTATCGTTCTAATACTTACATTGCTAACAATATCTATATACATCTTTTCTGCAGCTTCTTTGCCCAATTTGTCAGCCACTTCACTTAATAATAATAATAATAATAATAATAATAATAATAATAATAATAATAATAATAATAATAATAATAATAATAATAATAATAATAATAATAATAATAATAATAGTAATAATAATAATAATAATTAACGGTTTATTGAAAAAATTCTGCAGCCCGAAGGCTGAAAATATACATTGGACATAAATGACTTATTACATACTTTGGTGGTTTAACAAAAGCCTTCATTAGAGAAAGGTAAAGGAACATACAGTGATGGAATCAATACAAGCAGCACAGTGTATTCCATTTCTTGCATTACTATGACCAGTCGTTTACAGATATTAACAATATGAACGTTAATTGGATTTTTACTCTGCAAAGTTTCCAGTGCACTTTTACTTTCAACAAAAATATATGTTTCTTTACATTTCTCTATGACAAACTCAAGTCCTTCACAAATTGCGTGTAGTTCCCCAGCGTGGATGAGGTGTTGTTACTAATTCTTTTACAAGCTGTTTCATCTGCATAAATTATTCCCTTATAAAAACACCACATCCCGCCTGACCGTTACTTAATACTGATCCATCACAATATATATATGTACAGTGTTTCGCCTGGTAAAACTATTTATTTTCTCAAAAAAGACAGTTCATAAGTAGCTGGGATACCAATCAGTTGTGTTCTTACCTCACCAGAGGAAAGGTCACGGCAGGCTTAGCTCCCGGGGATTAATTGTCAGTAATGGCTAGTGCTACTTGTGAACAGGGCTGTGCCCTTCAGAGGGCCAAGGAAGAAAACTCGATTGGCCAAGGAAGAAATCTTGAAATTAAAGTAAGTGATAGCGAGGATGAAGGAAGAAACGAGACAAGGAAAGCCCGTGTCTGACGAAAACTCAGGCGAATGGAAGGTTGTGAGGAGAGGGACGACCAAACTGGTGGTGAAAAAACACACCAAGGATATGACAACAACAGCTAAGTGTGCCAACTCTTTCAGTCCTTTGATAGACGAATTGGACGTTAGCATAGTCAGGGACAAGGCTGACAAGGAAGGTACGAAAACCTTAATTGTTGGCGATTCCCAGGTACGGTACCTGGACAAAGCTTTTTGTGGTAAAATAAAAATAGGATGAGGGTGTGTTTGCCAGGAGCTGGGGTGGGGGGTATAGTTAACAGGATGGACAATATCTTGTCGGGTAATGGGAACATACCCATTATTTGCCTCAGTGTAGGAGGCAATGATATTGGCTGGTGTTGGAGTGAAGAGCTTCTTGATAAGTTCAAGGCAGCTATAGAACGTATTACTTCGAAGGGAGGGATATATCTCATATGTGGTGTCCTGCCTGTTGGCAATGAAGGGTTGTCAAGGGCAGTTGGTGTCAACGGCTGTCTTGACAGATATTGCAAATCAATATCAGTCCCATTCATTGAAAACTGGGACAACTTCTACGGCAGATGGGATGCATCTATTTAGGGATGGGGTGGCAACCCTAACTGGTTCTCTCGAGAGGGCAGTTCAAAAGATGTCGAAGTCTTTAAACTGCTAGGAGAACATATGAGCACGGGGGTGGAAGAGACTGCAGTGGGAGCTGGTAACCAAAGTGAAAGGTTACAGGGAAATAGTGCGAGGAATTATGACAAAACTAAATTAGGCAGGGAGTTAAAACCTATACGCGACAAAGAGAGGACTCAGAACACGACTAACTTAAAAATGTCTACTACGCAAACAGTAGAAGTATGGGAAACAAAATTAATGAAATCAGGACGTTGGTATGTACCGAAAAAATCGATATAATTACATTCACCGAAACATGGATAAACCTACACTCACGTGAGTTACCCGTCGAATATCAAATTGCAGGTTACACATTATTCCATACCGATAAGCAGATTAGGAAAGGAGGCGGAGTAGCAATTTATGTCAGGGATAATCTGAAGTGTGAAATAAATAAGGCAATTAAAAACTAAGCGGAATACAGAAACAATTTGGGTAGAATTAATCGATGGTAGGGACAAATTAATCACAGGATTAATATATAGACCTCCTAATCTTGATAGAGTTAATGAGCGACTTATTTGGGATGAAATGCGCAGGGCTTCCATACATAGCAATGTATAATGCGACAGAACACAATGAGAGAAGAAGATTACATATAAGTAGGAGAAGTATAGAGAGTAGGAATGTAAAGATAGGAAACTTGGTAGCGTGGCCGGGGTTTTATTTACTCAGCGTCAATACGCTTATCTTATTATCTCGTATGTCAATACACATATATCACTTCTTAAAGGGACAACTTGTTAAACACCTCTTCGATACAACTATTTATTAATTCACTTACTGACATGGACACATTAATATCACTATTATATCGGGGTACAAACACATTATGTTTTACGTTACTCAACACTGACTCTCGGACACACCTGAATGAATACACGTCCCACAGTAGGTAACTCACCCTAGGAATCGTTCTGACAAGACTCACGTGTACCCTGACGTAGGCCCAGTGAGTGCTGGCTGGGCTGCCTCCTCTGGGAGAAACTGCTTAGCTGCGATGCCGATGCCGTGGTCTGGTCGGGAAGTCTCCCTCCCGACCTGGGTAGGGGACGTGCTTGACTCTGCTTAGTGAACCGAGTGACGACCCGAACGGGAGAGAGATGACAGCAACCAGAATGAGAATCAGTATGACCAGAATAAGAAGGATAATGCCCGTGGACGGGACTGTGGGGCCTTTATATGGGGTCGGCCCAGCCGGCTCTGACCTCTGCCAGTTAACACTAAACTGGTTTGATCTGGATAGCTGTGTGCAGGTGTGGTCCTGCCCAGGTGTCTTGGTTAGGTGCGGTTGTAGGTCACCCGGCTAACTCACGTCATTAGCGGGCGAGGTCAAGTCCCTAGGGTCGACCTGAGGTGTGTCAACCCTGAATGTGGTGGTACCACGAGGTCTGTAGTGTACTTGCTGTTATATATGACCTAATTCTGGGCTGTAAGCTTTGGTCTGACAATCAATCATTACAAATGTCTGTATTGTTGGCGACTTTAACTTTAGCCAAATAGATTGGATTGACCTTACGGGTAACTCAGAATCAGAGGATTTTCTTGAAACAATCCAGGACTGTTTCCTAAGCCAACATATTACCGAACCCACCCGGGGTAGTAATAAACTCGATTTAGTTCTGTCACACAGAGTAAACCTCATTAGTAATGTCGAGGTAGAGAACGAACTTGCTAACAGCGAACACAAAGAAATTAGATCCCAGTTAGAATTTCAGAGCAGACGCAAGGAAAATTCCACTCAAGTCCCAGATTTCAGAAGGGCAAACTTTGATAATTTGAAGAGGCAGCAGAGAGAAGGGGTGAATTACATGACCTCACACAATGTACCCACAGAGGGCGACCTCACCTTGCCTGGAGACCTGACGGTTGAGGATGACCTGATAATGAGATCTGAGGTTGACGAGTTCCACAACAACATAAATAATGAGTTACTTAATGCACAAAGGCAGAACATACCACACAGAAAACTCAGATCAAACAACAATGAACCTAAATGAATAAATAAATATTTAAAGAATATTATTGGACAAAGGAAGGCTATACGTAGGAGAATAAATCTTGGTGAAGTTTACCTCCGTGATTATTATAAGGTATTGGCCGATAAGGTTAAGACCGAGATAAGAAAAGCAAAGAGAAATAATGAACTGAAGGTAGCAAGGGAGGCGAAGTCAAACACCAAGGGATTCTATCAAATGTATCAAACTAAAACACGAGAAAATATTGGACCCATACAGTCAGATACCGGCGAGCTAACTAATAACGACGGAGAAATGAGCAATAATCTGACTAAATATTTTTCAACAGTTTTCACCTCCGAAAATTTAAACATGATACCCGAGGCACCGAATCTATACAGAGATAGTGAAGAAAATAAATTAAGCGAGATAACAGTGACTAGTAACGATGTTAGTAAGTAATAGACAGACTAAAGCCTAATAAGTCACCGAGTTCCGATGAGATGTTTGCCAGAGTATTAAAGGAATGTAAGGAAGAGCTTAGTATGCCCTTAGCAAAGTTGTTTAACATGTCCTTAAAAAAGGGTGTAGTACCAGAATCCTGGAGGATAGCGAATGTAATACAGATTTTCAAGAAAGGAGATAGATCACTATCCTGTAACTACCGTCCAATCAATCTAACATCAATTGTAGGCAAATTACTGGAAGCAATCATTTGAAACTCTATTCGAAATCACCTGGAGAAGCACAAGTTGATGAATGTTTCTCAACATGGCTTCACAAGTGGGAGTTCATGTCTATCTAATCTATTAACACTCTTTTCAACTGCTTCGAATCAGTGGACGAGGGGCACAATTATGATGTGGTGTATCTCGACCTTAATAAAGTCATCGACAAAGTCCCCCACGAAAGGCGAATAAGAAAAGTGGAGGCTCATGGCAATAAAGGAGACATTCTAAAATGGATTAGGGCGTGGTGACAGGGCAGGAAACAGCGAGTGAGCATTAACGGCACTAAATCCGATTGGAGCAACGTCACTAGAGAAATTCCCCAAGGCTGAATACTTGGACCATTATTATGTTCTTATTTCCATAAACGGCATAGATATCGGCGTAGACAGCAACATAAGTAAATTTGCTGATGACAATAAAATAGGGCGTGTAATTAAATCTGACGAGGACTCCACAAAACTACAGGAAAATCTAAACATATTTTTCGAATGGTCTGAAAAATGGCATATGAAATTCAATGTGGACAAATGTAAAGTACTCAGTATAGGAGATGTAAACAGGAAAACCAGATACCAGATGAACAACGATGTTATTGAGATATCCGACTGCGAGAAAGATTTAGGAGTAATTATAAGTAGGAATCTTAAGCCAAGTAAACAATGTGTATTTGCTCGAAACAAGGCTAATAAAAAGCACTTGGGTTCATACAAAGGAGTGTTAGTTACAAGACTAGCGAGGTCATCCTAAAACTACATCTTGTGCTTGTGAGACCTTACTTGGATTACGCAGCTCAATTCTGGTCACCGTATTACAGAATGGATATAGAATCCTTGGAAACATTTCAGAGGAGAATGACAAGGCTAATCCCAGGCATTAGGAACCTTAAGTACAGAGACAGGTTAAAGCATCTTAATTTGCACTCCTTCGAGAGATGTGGAGTGAGGGGCGATATGATAGAGGTGTATAAATGGAGGTCAGGGCTGAACAAAGGGGACATTACAAATTTTCTCATACTATCCAACCAGGAGCAAACTCGTGACAATGGTTTTAAATTAGACAAATTTAGATTTAGGCGCGAAATAGGTAAACCTTGGTTTGGAAATAGAGTAGTGGTGAGTGGAACAAGTTACCAAATATCATCATTAACTCGAATACGTTGGATAGCTTCAAGCTTAGGTTGGATGGATATATGAGCAATAAGGGATTGGGTGTAAATGGGACTGCCCAGTATGGGCTAATAGGCCCGCTCCAGTTTCCTCCATTCTTATGTTCTTGCGTTCTTATGTTCTTTTTCCCCCCTAAGCTGTAAAACATCTATTGTAATGCATCCTTCCTGCCATGGTCTAAACCTCAAATAAGTTTGTAATAAAATGCAATATTTATCTACTCCAAACTCCATCATAATATTATACAATATCCTTGCATACTTGGACACATTGCCAAGATCTGTTCTTTCATTTAAGCACATTATTGTAAGAGAAAACCTTTTATCTCCTCCTCTCCTAATGATCCTATGAGTAACGGCTACAGCAAGTTCCTTTACTCCATGTTCTATACTTGGATAATCTAACTCCATTCTCATTATTTCAATTCGCGTGTTCCGTTGACAACCTAAAACGGTTCTCATGGCCTCATTTTGTATCACTTCAAGCTTTTGAATAACTTTCGTACAATACATTATAAGGATGGGAGCTGCATAGTCAATAACTGAACGTATAGTACTGATATAAACCAAAACCATCCTTAAAATAGGAATACCTGCGCCATTTCCCTTCCATGCCAAAGCTCTTAAAGGTCTTACATGCATTCTCCAGGTATCACATCAACTTTTTCTAGCCTGAATCAATTCAAAAATAACTCCCCTTGTTCATAATTTCTGACCTGATATTTAGTTTTTTTCATTGTTAATTACAAGGCCCATTCTACAACAAAGTGTACTCAGTACACCTAAAGCCTCTTGCATGTTTCTCATACCTTTACACAGTAAAAGTATATCATCAGCATATATTACAACCTGTGTATCTCCAGGAAGTTCGTAGCGAGCCATTATGTTCATCAATATGTTAAAATGAGTGGGACTAAGTACACCTCCCTGTGGAGTCCCCTACTCCATCTCTCTTTCTTCTGAGTACCAACCCTGAAACCATACTCTCGCCATTCTGTTACTCAAGTAATCCACTATCCATTCCAGCAACTTCCCAGAAACCGCCAAATTAATTAGTTCCTCAAGTATGACTTCTTTATTTGCCCAATCAAAGGCCCCTTTTAAGTCTACAAAAGTCCTGTATGTAGCCCGGAGAAATTCAAACGCTTTACAACACAGTCTGCAGTACTTCTCCCTTTCATAAATCCATGTAAATTGGGCGCCAAGAGATTTTCCACTTTATATAACAACCTGTTTAATACTATTCTTTCCATCATTTTACTAAAACAAGAGGTCAAAGATAATGGACGAAAATCTCCATTGTTCTTTGTTATTGGTACAATTACTGCTTTCTTCCACTTAAGAGGTATACAACCTCCATTATAAGACATATTAAACAAGTCTAACAGGGGCCCTTCTCTAATACCAACCAGACAGTTCAGGATATCATATGTTATTCCATCATCACAGGGTGCCGTAGGCTTTCCCTTTTTTAATCGCATATAATAACTCGCCTCTCGTTATAGGAACACATGTATCATCCTACAGTATACACTGACTTTGAACTAACTCACTCCTAAGTCTACTCATACTTTGTAATGAGGCCTACACACTTGGAGGTAATTCGGCAAAGCTAGCAGTCCAAGCACATTTCCTACTAAGTTGACTGGCCTTGCCCTCGCACTTTATTTACTTCCTTCCATAATATGTCACCTGCTTTAGCGAATCTCCCTAAAAAGTCTGCCCAATATTTATTTCGCGCCTCTTGCTTGATATCATTATCATTTGGATTTACACTCCATTCTCTTTGCACCTTTCTAAGGAGTTTACTCCAGCCCTGAACCAATTTGTCATTCACATACATATTACGTTTCCCATAATTTATTTCTCCTTTATGACTGCTCCCACTTGTTGTCTAAACGGAATCAATAATATGTAAAAAATCATCATAAAAGCTATCAACATCCTTTGGTTCAAAATCTGTATACCAATCCTTTATAGTAGTGATCAGCTCCTGTTTCGTGTCATCCGGCAACCAATATCTTTCCGCATAATTAGCTTCTGTATTTTGTTAACATGTACAGTAGGGGGCAAGGAAAAAACACTTTTATTTGAGTTGCAGGCTGCACTTTTCAGGCATCGTTTGTATGGCTGTAACAAACACCTGTGCAAAATTTCATGCCATTTCATGCATACTTACCCTGCCGCATCGCGAACGACTTTTTGTCAACTTTTAGTGTATACCAAAAATTAGGTGTCATTTAATGTTTTCCAGGATAATGATAAATTTTACATGGGTGACATCGATTTAATTCACATGTTATTTTACAGGTACACCGTATAGAAAATCATTACAAGTTCATATTGAAATTCTTTTTTGTGCGGAACCTTGGCATCATTTTCCTAGACAATAATCTTTGCCTAATATGTCCATCTCTCGATTCGTATCCCGTCACTTCAGTGCAAGCTTCAGTCATCACTTTTATGCCTCTCTCGACCGCCTGAGTGCTGTTTGGCCACTTGGGCACCACTAATGGTGTCTCAAGAATGTCATTAACTTGTAGATTTGACAGAGAAGCAATGTAAGGAGGCTCAGTCTTGAGTTCATTCCTCCAGTTAATCATGGAATGATAGTTTTTTGCTTGCCACTTTAGTTTCGGAGTCACCACCTTTCTCATGTTGACTACAGGAGGCACATCCTCATTCCCATCTCCATCTTTCTCCTCATCAGTATAGTTTAACAAATTCTCGTCAACAGCAGCATCAGAATCTCTTCAGATCTGCCAATGCATTCTTCCTTGCTGATTCTCTCTAATTTTTTCTTATCATTGAGACAGCTTTTTCAACAGTCAGTCCTCATCTGCACACATACCAAGAAGAAGTTGATCTGTGTGGGCGAAGTATGCATTTCTGACAGCCTTCTTCACTATCGTCTCTCTCCTCACTATTCAGGTGTTTCATATATAGCAGGGACTGGAATACGTTCCTGAGCCGTGTGTTACAAGGGTGTATCTTGATGTAAAACCACATTGGAGCACTGAACTTTATTATTGTAATGACAATTCTTTCAACTCATGGCTGGGTCTTGATGGATACAGCCTGAGGATTCCAAAGGTGTTCCACCTTGACACACAGGGAGGACCTGGCTCAATAGCAGCCAAGTCATCTTCAACAACACCTGTGATAACTCCTTTACAAATCCTATACAGGTATTTCTGATCCCAGGACAGATCTTTCTCCACTAATTAAACACAAGGAAATCAGGAAACTGACTGGCTGGAAGGCGACAACTGGAAGGTCAGACCTGATCTGCTTTCCAATGGGACCACGCCAATGCTCAGGATCACTTGGTTTACCATCATAGTGATAAAAACTGCTCGAAAGGCAGCTCATTTCCGTGAAGCTGACATATGAAATAATGGAGCGGGTGACCAAGTAACATTTCAAGATGATGAATGACTCATTTTCTGATCCTACATTTACATTGGTTCCATCACAACCAACACACACAATGGGCTGCTGGGTTAGATTTTTCCCCACCAGAAACTGTGAGTTTTGGCAATCTGCTTCCGTGTCCAGTCTTGGGAGTCACATGTGAGATATTCATTGCCAGGCTCAACCATGATGACATAATGATCTTTCACCATCATCCTCGAACCCATTTCTCGGTCTTCATTCTTTATCATCACACGAGTGGCGGTCTTCTACCATCAAAATAGAGTGACGTCAAATTATCTAAACTAGCCATCTCAATTTCTGCCTCTTAAATCGGTATTTTTGTCTCGCATCCCAGCTTATGTGGTCCAATAACCTGACTCTTGTCATCCTTGTGATAATGCCATAGTCAGTTAAGGTGGCAGCAATGGCAGCTCCAGCATAATCACTAATCATATGGGTCACAGCGGCAGCCAGTGTAGAGAGTCTTGTCCGGTTCTGTGAACTGGTGTCTGTCACAGCCCTGATAATCAATATAGACATAGCACCATACTCATCTGCAACAAGACAACTTAAATGAAATAAGAGATATGAAAAAAGTTGATAAACACTGAACAGAACATTGCACCGCCACAGCGGCTGTTTGGCTAGTACTGTAGGTAAATTTAAAAATTTCAGTAGAAAATGCAGACTAAACCTCGACATATCAGCTACAAATTTGGCATGGAGTCTTAGATATGTATAAGGAACAATGCCTGAAGAGTGCAGCTTTGTGCAAAATTTCACTGCCCCCTAATGTACAGTCACCTTCAAAAGTCCTGTCGTGTCTCTTGCTGAACCACGAATCCCGAGATTCAGACTCGTGAACCCGAAACATTAGACATTGATTAATTATTTTGTCCATAAATTCTTCAGTTCACGAGTCTGAATCCTAGGACTTCTGTTGGTGACTGTACTACAGTAGTTCGTAATGCAAAATGTTCACTAAGCAAATCCCCTATATGTCAGCATTCGTTCTTATTCCACGTGTATTAAAACATACTGCATAATCTATCCTTCCTCCAAGTATGTGGGGAGGCTCATGATTCCCCAATATTTCAATATCACCAAGCTCACTCTACTGAATTGGAGTTGAGCATTTGCTGCGCACGCCGTTCCAGTATTGCTGTGGAAACAACCAGTGGAGTGGTGAGGGATGTCTGACAAAAAGTGTCTTTATGAAATGACTCCAATGTTGCTGTTATTTACGAAAACTATACTGGAAATATTAAGTTAGTCAATTAGATATCCTAAATAGCCTTAATAGACTAGCCAGAAGATAAGGATAAACCTCCCATTCTATATTATAACTTTAAGGTTAGGCTGTGAAAAGTGGTGGTAAAACATCAATACCAACCTTACAGTTATGACATTTGTAACAACCAAAGTCGCCTGTGTAGCCCTGGTTAAGACCAGGATCTCATTCTTCTGGGCTAGACCTTCACACCATAATGGCTTGCTGGTTGAATATATAACCCAATAATGTTCTATTTTAACCATTTTAAAATGTATTGTTGTCATTTCTGCCTGGAACTTACTCCGCATTAATATTTAATTCTACTTGTGTACTGAAATTGGTTTCATTCACTCCCTTAAATGCTGTTAATTTTTAATTAATTAAAACCTTACAATACCAAACTAGAAATAATAGAACATTTCACGTAGTTTAACTAACACAAAGTCTTTCTAAATCCTCCCCCCACAAAAAACAATGGAACAACCTACTAGACTATTAACACGTCCCATTTTTCTGCCCAGTATGTACCTGCACCAATAATTTACTCTCTAACACTATTACTGAAAATAATCCATCGCGTCTGTGGCGAGTTACCGAGCGGATAGGAAACTGAGAAAAATAAATTTAGTGCTGGTCAACGAGGAACGGTGCTCCCAGCCGATTAAACGAATGACTTTTAATCATCATAAAACTTAGAAAAATTGGTGTTCGATGCAAGCTTGAAAAACGTGGCATTCCTAAAAATTACGTTAAAAGATCGCTGGTGTTCTTGAAACACGAGGTGGTGGTCTAATGCTCACGAGGTGTGAGGACGTTCCTGAGGCATGAGTGGCAGGATGCTCCCACACATCAAAAATGGAAGGAGGGCAACTCACCGGCCGATGTTTCTCGACGCTGAGCTGTCACAGGGTCAGCTTTGAAAATTTCAAGATCAAAATGGTTCTCTACCCAAAAAGACCTTAATCCTAATCGCCCTTGAGGCATTACGGTTCGAACCATTAAAATTAAGATCAGGTGGAATTAGTACTTACAGGGATTGGAGACCTGTTACTAGCTTCAAGTCTCATTGATTGGGGCTTGGACCTGTTTCACGAATCAGCCCAGCTCATAGAGAGGATTAAGACGTCTCCCAGGCTTACAGAAGCCGATTAGCTAATAGCTGCAAGCAGGATAATAGAAACCAAGACAACATGGTGAGAATTTCTCAGCGTGGCAGGAACTTTCGGCAGGATGGAGTACATAAAACATTTGAGTGTGATCACTGTACCCACTTGAGGAGGCTACGGCGGAGAGGGCAGTGGGAGGGGGGACCCGGATATCTCACCAGACTGCGTGAGAAGGGGAAAGGGAGCTTTCGCCACAGACGACGGGACCACGGCGACAATAAAAGACAGCGTGGAGATGCGAATTGGGTCAGGCGTCGCTTGAGCAGTGGGGCATTACGTTGACTCATTGATAAGGGAGGGACACCGACGTCCTCAAGATGAAAGCGTAACGTTCCTTTAAAATTGTTGTGGAATACAGGACTCCAGACTTAGCTGGTGAATCAAACGACATAATCAATGAATATGATAACTTGGACATTATTACCTGAGATGTGGTGTGTCAATGTCCCTCGTGGAGCTGTTTGCTTACCTGGAAAAAGAAAATGAAAAATCCAGTTGAGAATACGTGTCGTCTATCCCACACACGCGCACACACCTACAGTATATGTTTATGCACTTAAACACAGAACAACTGGGCAGGCCAATGACCTTAAGCATTAGTTTATGCCAAATGGTTGACTAGAATTTGTTTAATATGTAGAGAACACAACAGTAGTATTATTAGTAGTTACCTTGTGCTGCTGGTGGTAGAGAAGCCCAGCCATGCAAAGGGTCACCTCCTATGGCACCGTCTTGACACTTTTATGACACCCCTCTTGGCACTTGACGTACATTACTGTTACTGCATGACACACATTTTACATATGCGATAGTTCAGAACCACTTTTGCAACCCTTTACAACATTAATGATGCTACGATACTCAGACACTTCACCTTCGACACTTTTCGACACCGTATGACACTATTGTATGTTGCTTGGATACTTATAACTATTCGAGACTCTATGATACTTTATACTACTTTGCCAGCACTATGAAACTGTCGCTGATCCACTACCCTTTATACCTGGGAATGAAACCTACCCCAAGTTAACAAATAAAAGGAACAAATAGGGAACACAGCGTAATTATCCCCACAAAAACCTACTCAACTAAATGTGCTTGAATAAGTATGAACAAGTTGAAATAAGTAGAGTCACAGGGAAGATAATTAATTAATTCCAATTTATGTTCTAAAGAGGTAATGACTAGCAAACACAGATTTGGGGTATAAGTAATTGTATATTAAAATAAAGAGTATTTGGGAAGAATTGAAAATATACCGTGGAGTTAGACCAAGCAAATATTACTTAGCATAACTATATTACACAGACATACAAAATATGTACATACAACAATCCCTACAAATAGTTATTTCCTACCAAACGGGAGATTCATACCGCAGGATCCTTCCTGGAACAACCGGCCTTGATGTCACTAATGCCACAAATGCCCCTAGGGCATTTAGAAGACTGGACAAGGCACTAGACAAGGTCCGTGAAAGACGAATGGACCGTCTACCATATGCCGTTTTCGCTACTGGGGAAAGCGTGCCCACATGATTGGAGAGCGTAAACAATGTGTTTTGCTCATAAGCAAGGCAAATAAAGTACTTGGGTTCATACAAAGGAGTGTTAGTTACAAGACTAAGCGAGGTCGTCCTAAAACTGTATCTTGCTCTTGTGAGACCACACCTGGATTACCCACAGTTCAGTTCTGGTCACGTATTACAGAATGGATAGAATCATGGAAAAGAATTCAGAGAGGAGAATGACAAGACTAATCCCGGGCATTAGAACCTTGAGTATATGAATGGAGTTAAAGCATCTTAATTTGCACTCCTCGAGGCGTAGAAAGCGACCCGTGGGGTGTGCAAATTGGAAGGCAGGGCTAAACAAAGGGGACTACAAAAGGTACTCAAACTTCAACCAGGAAGCGAACTCGTAACAATGGTTTTTAAATTAGACAAATTTAAGATTTAGGCGGGAAATGGGTAAACACTGGTTTGGAAACAGGTAGTGGATAGATGGAACAAGTTACCCGATATCATCATTAACTCGAATACGCTGAATAGCTTCAAACATAGGTTGGATATATATGAGCAATAGGGGTTGGAGTTAATAGCGGGACTGTAGTATTAGCGGTAATAGACCCATGCAGTTCCCTCCCATTCTTATGTTCTTATGTTCTTATATCACGTGATCCAGGACATTCGCTAGATAATTTATATAATTAATTAATACTACTCTTGAGTTGACATGAAATTAACGCAATGATGCATATTAACATACATAAATATACAATTAACCTAAGTAACTAAGAACAATAATAATATAATAGTACAATTAACAACAATTGCTTGTGTGGAATAGGCGTGAACATATGCCTCACGCTATACCAGTACCGGCACTCAGGCACATGTTAGAAACTATATGACTTTTTACGGCACTTTAGGCCACTAACACTTTAGGACACTTTGACACTTCAGGATACTGACACTTTAGGACGCTTTGTGACACTTTAGGTCACTCTAAAGCCTTAAGTTGCTTCCGCCAGACCTCTGACACTTCCGTAGCACTTCTTTTCCTCTGCACCACATCTTAAGACGGTATTGGCTGCCAGCTTCAGCCCCAGTAACCACTCATTTACAACAGAAAGTCATATTCGTATAAATCAGACCAAAACCCAATGGAAAACAAAACTTATGGACGAAAAATAGTTGAAGCTGAAACTCCAAATTTACCCATACGACATTATACGACACTTATTAAACCTAATGGTACTTTATCAGACCACTGGCACTTAAACACTTTATAAAAACTTTTTGAATATTACATGAATCTTTGTGACATAACATTGACACTTATGCCACTTACCAACACTTAATACCACTCTTATAACACGTATGGGTGTTTATGGCGCCCACAATTACTTTGTCACACTTACAAGTCTACAAAACACAAACACTTCCGATCATTTATGAAACTTCATAACAAAACTTGAGAACACCTATAAAAACTTTACGTTTCTTACGAATAGTTATGATGATACATGTGATCACTTCAGAATACTTATAAAAAGATTACGGCACTTAAAACAACTTTTTGAAACTTTAAGACCACTTTGTGACACACATTTCATGACGCATAAACATTTTATTACACTGACGAACATTGACGATACTTTGCAGATCTCGTCAATTTCAGTCTCTTCTCTTCACCGGTTATTTGTTTGTACTATACTTCCTCGCAGGCACCAAGGCAGACACAACTCTGTTGACGTTCTCATAAATCCGAAACCGCGAAACGAGACAGATTAAAGACTTGAGCGAACCGGCTAAACCTCGTCCCAGTGATATGATGGACTGAGTTTGGTCGTGTTTTATTCATTTGCTTCTCTACATACTGTATCAACCTTAGAGATTTTTGTCTTTATCTATTTTAATTAAAACGTATAAGACAATGTTTACACAAGATTATACAGGATGCCAATATTTTAGTATGTATAATGGTTCGCTTTTGGATGATTGATTCTGATGTATCGAAAAGCTGTTCCTGAATCTTCAAAACACTTACGTCATCGATGTCTCATATGGTGACAACAAGTATCTAGAATTGTTTATATTGTTAATCCCACTTTATTTTATATTAATAACAACCAAACACACGGAAACAAACGGTAACAAAGTAAATCTGTACTAAACATAACAAATAACGATTTAACACATTTTAAAATATTATTTTATTCCGAAAGTCATTAACGCTTTCGGAGCCGTGTGTGTTGTCTCAAGACGAACAACCCGGACCACGACTAAACCAAAGCTGCTAACAGTCTCCACACACCGTCTGGTATATTGTTTTGTTTAATATTTTCGACAGACTACAGAAAAAACAAAGAAAGTCAATCACCTTAAATGAATTCATGAAATTTGTTCAAAGACAAGATGTTAGTCTTTTCTTAGTTTACCTGTGTAATTAATGAAACTATTAACTACTGTATTGCAGTTTGTAGCAGTAGTTTACCGTGAGATTGTCAGTAGTAACAAATATTATGGGCCGGGAGCAAAGGGAAAATTCTTCTCGCGGGGAGGAAAAAATCATAAAGGATGTCAACTTATCTTTTGGCACGAAACTGTGCCTGAATCTCTGTGACATCCTTGACGCAGTAGAGAGTCATCCACCTCCACCCATGCACGCGGGCCCGCTCCTTTGTTCTTTATAGATTTTGTGATGATCATATTTCCGTAAAATAATGTAGACCTTTTCATTTTGCTTTACTATATTATTCACTTTCATGTCAAATTATAATTCATTTATTGCAAGATATGCAGGTTTTTATATAGTAATTTGAGAAAGCATACTAAAATTAACCACGTTACACGTGGCAAACATAACTTAATGGGTCTGTTACCTCGTGTTGTTCTTCTGCCACACTGGACATGGTCATCATTGTTGGATGAAAAGATTTTTTCGATTGTGAATGCTACTTGCTCAAAATTCCTTTTCCTTATCAACATAATGTCGAACAAAGGCGAGCCTCGAGGCTTGGTGGGCGTCTGTCAACCTCGCTCATAACTAAATCAAATACATGGATACATTTTAGAAACAGAAAGAAAAATACATTTTTATAAATTTGTTTCTCCATGCTGACTATGCACTTTGTGTTTCTGTGGGTGGAGTTGGGGAGGGATGCACCCAACGAATTTGCCGGTGACAAAATTGTCGAGGCCGCCAGTCTGTGTGATTTACAAGTGGCATGGACTGTACGTAGTTAAGTGAAGCTATAGAGGAACTTTCTGGAGTCTCATATACAACAACAACAGAGCAGCATATTAAACTGCGGGAGTCACGCCAAATTCGCGATGATAAAGATGTACAGGTACTGGTGGGCTGGTTGCGATCTGAATCTCCATTCCAAGAATCGTTTGATGGGTTGGTCTCTCTAGCAACAGGAATAGTTGCAGATGACTCGATCAATTTTGAGACAGCAGAAGATATTGGCTGAGCAAAAATGCGTGCTATGGACAGGAAGAATTTTTTCAGATCTACTGTTCATCTGAAGCGAAAAAAACAAAGAACGATCCATTGCAATGAAGGCTGGAGGAATTAAAATTTCGAAGGAAAATTATTCCAGTAAGTTCCCAACAGCTTTTCAACATAATAATATGCGTAATACAAGAGGATGACAAACTCGCCAGTTACATGACCTGTGAGTTGGCTTCTAAACGCCAACGATTAAAAGTCAGGGACACAATCGTCGAGCTTCCAAACATTGCTTTGTTGAAGTTGCAGTTGAAGAAAAAGTAATCACAAGAATGCCACATGCAAATTTGTTGGGTAATCGAACAAACAAGACACAGTTGATCAACATCTTGAAGTTACGCCTACAATCTAGTGCCATAATGATTCACCAAGCCAATGAAGATGCTAATATACAAATTGTTTAAATCTCGCTAACTAGAAGACGATGGACAGAAAATTGCAGTAGTGGTTGACGACACAGATTTACTTGTACTTATCAATTCCCTTTCAAAACAAAATACTAATGTACTCATCGTGAAGACAGGTTGAGCTCACACTCCCAAAAGGTTTATGATATTAACAAACTACAAGCGAATCTAGGAAACCTGGGCCAGCATCTCCTTTTCCTTCATAGAATCACCTGTTGTGACACATCAACTCTTTTCGAAGAAAGCAAGAGAAAACCTCTTCAAGTCCTGAAACCTAACTAAGACATATGTGAGCAAGTAACTGTTTTTATTACTCCAATAGCACCAACAGATGACGGGGCTAAGGCTGGGGAAATTATAATTCGTATGTATGGAGTTCACGCCACTGAATCACCGGACAAATATAGATTTTAAGCATACAAAAGACCTGTAGCTCGGATGTCTATAAAATCAAAGTTAAGTTTGACGGTGTCACATTGCCACTGACATCTGATGCAGCTCGCTTACACCCTTTTAGAGCTTTCCTTCATGTCCAAAATTGGCTTAGCAATTTCATCTCACCCATTCACTTGAGATGGAAGAAATATGGAGTAGGACTCCAGCTCCTGATGACCTCCTACATTTAGTGAGTTGTAACTGCCGTAAAGGATGCCGCCATCACTATAAATGTCTACGAGCTGGACTATCCTGTCATCCATGTGTGGTCAATGTCGTGATGTTTACTGTGAAAATCCGGCAACAATTGAAGATGAAAACTATGATATATATATATATATATATATATATATATATATATATATATATATATATATATATAAATATACATATAAATATATATATATATATATATATATATATATATTTCATGTAAATCCTAATGAAAACGTGGATAAGATAAATCTTATTAAAATCATTTATCAAAGTATATATATATATATATATATATATATATATATATATATATATATATATATATATATATAAATATAAATATATATATATATATATATAAATATATATATATATATATATATATATATATATATATATATATAACATATATATATATATATATATATATATATATATATATATATATATATATATATATATATATATATATAACGAAGAAGAGAACCAGGGAAAACACAAACATCTTGACTAAGTTGGGTTTCTTTAATCACTATCGTTTCGGAAAAATCATTTTCCATCATCAGAGCCTAGAAAACAAAAAGATTTAAAAATACAGGTGATATACAATAAAAACGTAAAAATTTACCTTCCACAAAACTTAAAAAAAAGAGCTCTCCAATTTAAAACCGAAAAAAATGACAAGAGACCTACGTACAAAGCTAAAATCAGAAGAACAAAAATGTGAAATAAAAATATACTGGGGGTATTACCTTAATTTTGACGAGCCTTAGTGTGAAAAACACAACAATTCGCAGAAAGCCTTATCACAAATCGATGGCTTTACTTTATATTGATACAAGGCTTCCATAATGAGGAGGTCCGTCTCACAGTTGCTCCTGCCAAGAACTGAGAAATCAGACGGCGAAAACGGGTGGTCATGTTGGTGGGCATGGTTATGGACAGCTGAATGTGGTGGTTTTGTGATTAACTGTCCCAAATGCTCATGGATGCGAGTTATCAAATGTCTTTTTGTTTCGCCTATATATATATATATATATATATATATATATATATATATATATATATATATATATATATATATATATATATATATATATATATATATATATATATATATATATATATATATATATATATCTTTTTATTATTTTCCTTCAAAAAGTATTAATAACTTAAATGTAACATAGCTAATATGGTATTATATATGATTTAGAACAACGTTATTGAATATCATTTTCTGATATACTAATATTTTAGCAGTTATTTACCTTTTAATAAAATCCAAAATGGCGGCTATTTTTCTGGATGGCGGTTAACGCCGGCGGAGGTGATCGTGGGAACTTTGAAGTATTGTTCTTTTTACACAACCTAACATTTCTATCAATTTTCAGCTTTTATCTAATTATTTCCGGTTAATCCCTACAGTTCCTGGGTTACACACTGTACGACTGAGATTGTATGGTCATTGTTATTGTCCCAAAGGAATGTATAACATTTGTAATGCTTCCTTGTGATCACCTGAGGATTAACCACTCTAATTGTTACCTCGGGGGTTAGGTTAGGTGTAATTAGGTTAGAATTGGTTAAGTCAGCTTAGGCTACTGTCTAACTGGTTATTTATTTTAAATGAGCTTGGCTGTCCAAACTTCAGGGGATTTCTTTCTTGTCATTACTGAGTACAAGAATTCTGTGCGTCTCTCCGTTCTTCTGCCTGTGTACCTTATCTCTGTCTGTCATTAATATGACTGTGTACCTTTTCTCCGTCTGTCTTTAATAACAAAATTAACCTACTTATGGGTATAATTTGGTTATATTATATTATTGCAAAAAGAACAAATTTTACCAAATACGAAATAATGTCAATTAAATTGTAGTAAAAAAAAATGACAAAGTTATCCCTATTTGCCGTAACATACACGGTTAGATACACAGTTTTCCATATCACGTAGTCTTCCGTTTAGGTATAACATGTCGTTCCTGCTAACACTAACAATCCCAGGTAATACCACAACCAACAGCTATTAGTATTTATCCCTAGATAATGGAGAGCGTAGACCCATGTTCCATTGTGTGTAAACCGCCACCCTTTCAGCATGGTATATATATACTGTATATATATATATATATATATATATATATATATATATATATATATATATATATATATATATATATATATATATATATATATATATATATATATATATATATATATATATATATATATAAAACACGCGCACTTGAACATATAATGAACGACCTAACCAGCCAGGACTCGAACCCTCGCCCTTAAACGTGTGACCAGAGAACGCTACCGACCATACATATATATCTATACATATAAAACAAAGAATTATGTCTGTATGTGTGTGTTTGTTTGGGTGTTTATGTGTATGTGTGCCCGCACAAGAATCTCGGAAACTACTTTACCGATCTGTAGTGATAATGGATGATGTTATATGTAGTGATGATGGATGGTGTTATATGTAGTGATGATGGATGATGTTATATGTAGTGATGATGGTTGGTGTTATATGTAGTGATGATTAGACAATAAAATAAAAACAGTTTAATGTTAAAAAAATCTTTACATACTTGCTGCTAATGGCAAAACCAAAAATGTGGTCTACCCTACAGTGACACAATGTGGAGCCTCCCGGAGGGTGGCGTCCAACCGTAGCATTGCAATAGTCATCGGTGGAGGCTTTCGCCAGACCCTACCTATCATTTCTCGAAGCACTCCAGCTGATGAACTGAATGCGTACCTCAAGGCATCATAACTTTGGAGAAGTGTTCAGACACTCACCCTATCCACAAACATGAGAGTACATCTACAAGGAGATCAGGATGCTGGACGGTTTGCAAACCTTCTAATACAGATTTGGAATAGAACTTTCCCTGTTGACTCAGAAGGACAAATAATCTTTCCTCAATGATGTGGAAATGTTGTAAAGCCCTCAACTGAGCTCACTAACATGGACTACCCAAATATTATCCACCACTACAAGGATCACAAGTGGCTGCGTGAACGCGCAATTCTGGCACCAAAGAATGAAACAGTGGCTGAAATCAACATGACTCTACTCAGACAGTTTCCAGGCAGTGAAACCTCATTCAAGTCTGTTGATAAAGTAATCGACCAGGACCAAGCAGTCAATGCCCTGAATTCCTTAATGGAATATGCTCTCTCTCAATTGAACTCCTATAATACTCTTAGAAATCTTGAACATCAATCCTCTGACGCTTTGCCTGGTAAAAGACATAGTACATGTACTGGAAGCTTCTATGCAGCAGGAAAGCTAAGAACGGACGTGTTATACCAAGGATACCTCTTATCACCACTGACATGCCATTTGAGTTCAAGCGACACAGTTCCCGGTTTAAAGTGAGCTGCCATGTCCATCTACAAAAGCCAGGGACAGAGAGTCTAAGATGGTTAGCCTAAAACTGGTGTTCTTTGCGTCTCTCTTGGACAGTTCTATAGTGCTGGATGCTCCAGAGAGACAGCAAAAATTTGTCCATACTTGCTCCTAATAACAACACAAAATGTGGAATACCCTAATGCACTGAGTGAGACAATGTGGTTGTGGGCCTCCAGGAGGGTGGCATCCTAAATGTGTTTGTGTTTGTGTGTGTGTGTGTCACGAGTCTCGAAACTGTAACCGATCTCTAGTGATGATGGATTGTAGTATATCTAGTGATGATGGATGGTGTTATGTAAGTGATGATGGATGATGTTATAATGTAGTGATGATGGATGTGGCCTCTGCTGGTGATGATGGATGGTGTTAGCAACAATGGTGATGGTAGTTGATGTGCCCTATGATGATGGATGGTGTTATGTAGTGATGATGGATGGTGTTATATGTAGTGATGATGGATGGTGTTATGTAGTGATGATGGATGATGTTATATGTGGGTGATGATGGATGATGTTATAGCAGGTGATGATGGATGATGTTATATGTGGTGATGATGGATGATGTTATATGTAGTGATGATGGATGATGTTAGATGCATGGTGATGATGGATGTTGTTATATGTGGTGATGATGGATGATGTTATATGTAGTGACGATGGGTGGTGTAACCACCAAATGTGGGTCTATAATGCACTACAGTGAGACAACGTGGAGCTCCGGAGGTGGCGTCCTACCGTGGCCTCGCAGAAAGAAGAGCCGCCGGAGGGCAGCGATTCCGCTAGTATATATATATATATATATATATATATATATATATATATATATATATATATATATATATATATATATATATATAAAACAAAAAGTCTGTCTGTGTGTTTGTGTGTCCGTACGAGAATCTCGGAGATTACTTTACCGATCTGTAGTGATGATGGATGGTGTTATATGTAGTGTTGATGGATGATGTTATATGTAGTGATGATGGATGGTGTTATGTGCAGTGATGATTAGACAATAAAATAATAACAGTTTAATGCTAAAAAAATATACTTTGCTGTACCGTTGTAGTGGAACTTACATACACAGTTAATGAACTATTGATGGAAGAAGTTATGGGGACTGAACAGTGAGACAATGTGGAGCCTCCCGGACGGTGGCGTCCTACCGTGGCCTAGCGAATGAGCCGCCCGGACCAAACTTGGTATGGATAGCAAGTGTCATGTGGGGATCTCAAAAAAGCTCCAACCAACCCGATCCGACACACCCAACCCGACCCGACACGTTAAACCACACAGAGGTTGAAAAGTCGTATTACATCCCACGTATTATAGGTAATTTTAACCATATATATACTACTACATGTTCACTACAACACCCATTGGACCCCAGGTCGCCTTTCAACCTCGCTCATAATGAGAATCCAGTGTGCAACATCAAAATAGGATCGGCAAAGGCAAAACTCTTCGAAAAATGCAGCCTCATAGTCTGGGATAACTGCCTCAAGGCATCATACCTTTAGAGAAGTGTTCCGACACTCACCCTATCCATAAACATGAGAGTACATCTACAAGGAGATCAGGATGCTGGACGGTTTGCAAACCTTCTAATACAGATTGGGAATAGAACTTTCCCTGTTGATTCAGAAGGACAAATAATCATTCCTCAAGGATATGGAAATGTTGTAAAGTCCTCAACTGAGCTCACTGACATGGTGTACCCAAACATTATCCACCACTACAAGGATCACAAGTGGCTGCGTGAACGCGCAATTCTGGCACCAAAGAATGAAACAGGGGTTGAAATCAACATGACTCTACTCAGGCAGCTTCCAGGCAGCGAGACCTCATTCAAATCTGTTGATACAGTAATCGACCAGGACCAAGCAGTCCAGTACCCTGCAGAATTCCTTAATTCTTTGGAGCCCGCTGGAATGCCTCCTCACCACCTCACTCTCAACATTGGAACTCCTATAAAGCTCTTAAGAAATCTTGAACCACCAATCCTCTGCAATGGCACAAGACTGGTGGTGAAGAACATGATGCCACATGTACTGGAAGCTACAATACTGACAGGAAAACCTAAAGGAGAGGACGTTTTTATACCAATGATACTTCTCATCACCACTGACCTGCCATTTGAGTTCAAGCGACTTCAGTTCTCGGTTAAAGTGAGCTTTGCCATGACCATCTACAAAAGCCAGGGACACTCCCTAGAGATGGTTGGCCTAAACCTGGCGTTTCCTTGCTTCTCTCATGGACAGTTCTATGTTGGATGCTCCAGAGTGGGAACTGGCAAAAATCTGTACATACTTGCTGCTAAAGGCAAAACCAAAAATGTGGTCTACCTTAATGCACTACAGTGAGACAATGTGGAGCCTCCCGGAGGGTGGCGTCCTACCGTGTGTGTAATCGGTCGGAATAATCTCACCCTAGATTAGTAATGGGGTTTTTGAGTTATACATGACATCAAAATTTTTTAAGAAATATTAAATGCAGTATGAGAAGACTACTAAGGCAGTAGTACTACCTTCACCAGAACGAGGATCTCATCTGAAACAATTCCTTCGATATCTTACATCGCTTAGTGGTACATAAAATATTAAAAAATATCACTTGCACCAATGAACATGCCTTAAGGGCATCCGACAAAATAATAGCAATCACTAAGAAATAGAAATCCCGATTTAAGTCATTCTACACAAGAACATGGATCACTCATAGCCTGTCTGGGGTGACCCACAAAATACTATAATCCTAACTGTCCTAGAACCCGAAGGTTGTAACTACTAACCTGCCAAGGGGCAGGCATTTACAAGAATCCGAGAAAATCACTCATGACCCATCAGGCAGGCGGGTGCTACGCTGTTTTTTTTTTCATTACTCTCTCTAGATTTCAGGCGTCATGAATGTTTTTCTCCACCAATACCCGTAACATGCTTCACACATAGGTTCCGAATGCACCAGTACTTTTAAGGTACTACAAGCCCATCACAACTTTGGAGAGGAACTCATACGTCCCACGTGTGCAATCAACCATGAGGAACGTTGATCTCACACCTGGACTTGGCTATCTAATCACACCTTACCACCATCACCCGTAACATGCTTCACACATATGCTCAGAGCACACCCATACTTAAGGTGTTACTGCTTTCCATCAACCTTGAAGAAGAACCCCTACATCCCACGTGTGCAATCAACCATGAGGAGCGTTGATTACACACCTGGACTAGGTTAATTCAATCACATACACCCAATACTGGGGAGATAAAATGTCTCAGCATACACCCATACTAAGGGGAGACAAAATGTTTCTCTAAGTACCCACTAGACTCCTGGTCTCAGTGTGTGACCTTTCCTTCACTCAGGCTGCACTCAGTTTTACTCTCAGTACATCCATGAAAAGGAAGAGAGTGACCGTCAGCAGGTGAACCCTGCCCAGCCGAGGGAGGGGTTCTATTTTCCCGTTAGTAAGAGTTTTCACGAACTGACTGGAAGAGATGTTTGTGTTGTATGAACTAAAGCGGGGAGATTTCATGACCCAGAACGACCACCGAAAAAGTGCGGATGCTGCTCCCACGTAGTTAGTTGTCATGAACACTCGTTCACCTTCTGTGTCCCAGCTAAACGACGGCTATCCAGTGACCAACCGCATGGGTTCTCAAAAACCCTGCAAGAGAACCCTCTGTTAGCTATTGTTAACTTCTTCTCCGCCCTATCTAAACACTGTCTGAGGTCGAATAAAACTTACTTGCAACACTGATGGACGTACGCACAAAGGGACGAGGCCAAGTGGTCGTTTTCCTCGGCAGAGACGTCTGTCCAAGCGCCCGCACGGTAATAAGGCCCAGTCAGAGTCGGCATGCCTCAAGGCAAGCCTGCCTCACCCAATGACGTCATCTTTCTCGTATTACGAATAGCTTCTTTGGGTCACACAGAGCATATTTAGACTGAGAAACTATCCACAATAACTTTAAATTTAATAATTGTCCCTTAACTTCATGAATCGTGTCTACATTAATTCGATAAAGTACATTTAATTTTATATAGGCCTAGTTCAAAATGCTTCCACCGCGCTTAAGGGCCTTGCTGTAGCTTATTTGGCTCGCCATGAGGCTTGGGTGTCTCAGCTTGGCTTACTGATGCTTTTTCCTGTTTCGGCAGATCGGTTATTTTCGTTCTAACGTCTCTAAATATCACACTGAAATTTCTGAATATATATATATATATATAATCAACACCTCAACCCGCCAGGATTCGAACCCACTGCCCACTAGTCCAAGACTGTGACTGGGGAACGCTAACCGCTGGACCACCAGGATACTAAAATCAGTCCTAGACTTTGTTATACTTCACACAAAGCCTGTTCAACGAGCTTATGGCGCCGTGAATCTCTAATGGGGACTACCCGGCGCCATAAGCTCGTTGAACAGGCTTTGTGTGAAATATAACAAAGTCTAGGACTGCTTTTAGTATCCTGGTGGTCCAGCGGTTAGCGTTCACCAGTCATAGTCATGGGCTAGTAGGCCGTGGGTTCGAATCCTGGTGGGTTGAGGTGTTGATTGTATGTAGAAGTCCGCGTGCTATTGGGCTAATGAAATATATATATATATATATATTTTAATGATAAATAATACCAAAGTGACAATACAAAACCTATACTAGCAGGTAATACCACTATACTAGCAAGTAATACCACTATACCAGCAGGTAATACCACTATACGAGCAGGTAATACCACTATACCAGCAGGTAATAACACTAGACCAGCAGGTAATACCACTATACCAGCAGGTAGTACCACTATACCAGCAGGTAATACCACTATACGAGCAGGTAATACCACTATACCAGCAGGTAATACCACTATACGAGCAGGTAATACCACTATACCAGCAGGTAATAACACTAGACCAGCAAGTAATACCACTATACCAGCAGGTAGTACCACTATACCAGCAGGTAATACCACTATACCAGCAGGTAATACCACTATACCAGCAGGTAATACCACTATACCAGCAAGTAATACTACTATACCAGCAGGTAATACCACTATACCAGCAGGTAATACCACTATACGTGCAGGTAATACCACTATACCAGCAGGTAATACCACTTTAACAGCAAGTAATACCACTATACCAGCAGGTAGTACCACTGTACCAGCAGGTAATACCACTATACTGGAAGGTAATAAAATGATACGACCAGGTAACATCACTATAATAGCAGGTAATACCACTACACCAGCGTAAAATAATCTAGTTTAACCTAACCAAACCTATTCTAACCTAACTTAACATAACTTAAGCTAATCTAACCTAACCCAACCTAACCAAACCTAACCTAACCTAACCTAACCCAACCTAACCTAACCTAACCCAACCTAACCTAACCTAACCTAACCTAATACTCCCAGAAAGCATTAGGGTAGATAAGCTTCTGGTGAAATAAGCCGTAGTGGCAAATCATCAAGTGATCCGTTTCCTTTTGTGTGGAATCGAACCCAAGTTTCAGTCACAACATTTTGGTGACCAATGGCTTGCCCTCCTCTCCAGTACCCACCAGTGGCGAGGATGTTAGTGGCCGCCGAAACTGTATTGCCCTAATATATGTTTTTGTTATTTAAGTTCTAGGTTGTGGGGTACACAGAAACACAGCTTGAAGCTTAAGGGCGAAGGAGAGTGCCCGGGCTTCTCACCCGCTAACAGGTCCGTAACTAAGTTGGATAATTAAGGAGAACTAATTTCCAGTGTTTAACTATTGCCTTAACATAGTTTGTGTTATGGGGCGACCGGAAATAGGGAGTGAGTGAGTGAGTGAGTGTGTAAATCGACATTTTTTATCACATTATTCCCACAGAACCATCTGTAAAGTTGAATGACGTCATTACTCATGGGTGCACTTCACCAACACACAAACACCCATGGAACCATCTGTAAACAATAGTGGCGTCATTAGTTTATCTCACCAGCACACAAACGCCCATAGAACCATCGGTAAACAATAGTGACGTCATTAGTTTATCTCAACGGCACACAAACGCCGGTCAAAACATAGCACCAACATTTCCATCATGACATTAATAGATGATCAATATTCTGAGTTTTACGAGACGATTAACTCAACACAATCCCCTAATAAAAACATACACACACACTCTGAAGTTATCACGTAGTTAAGGGCACAGCCAGCAACATCTCACGGATTAACACTACTAACAGCTGTAAAAAACACTGACAAATGCGGGAGTTATGAGGACATTGGGGAGGAGCATCCATGAGGGTAGGGGTTGAGTGCCTCCCAACAGTGGATGATATGGTCATATTTTAAGGTTTCACTGCCGTTTGGTTGGATTTTGATTGGCACCGTGGGGGAATTATTATGTCCTTTGGTGCTATAACAGATACTTGCCTTGGGTAAGGTAGGTGGGTTGGGTTGGCTGGGGTTAGGTTAGGCTAGGTTATTTTTTTCAATTAGCTTAGATTTAATTTTGTTACATTAAGTTAGGTTAAGTTAGGTTTGGTTAGATTAAGTCAGGCGGGAGGTCTCGCTGTATTATCAATTAGAGTATTTTGTTGTTAGAATAGTTTGAATACAACAAAATGGTAAGAAGAGGAAGCGAGACAATTATGTGAAAATAATGTAGTGGGAGAGAGAACTGAGAGTGTGGGGGGGGGGGTAAAGATGAGACGTGACCGTCAAGTAGAAGATATACTGAGAGAAATAGATAGGGAGAGACAAGTCAAATAGATAAACAAAAGAGAAACAGAGACAGGATTCGAGGGATATAGAGAGGCGATAAAGGTGTCTGAGAGATGAGGAACTAAATATCTACCATCTCTCCAACAGATAGAGAGGAGTAGGAGTGTTAAGGACGACGTAGGGAGAGCTTGTGAGTGTGGGTGTATGTGCGAGAAACGAAAAGAGAACTCATTTATCACCTACAATTTCATTTCCCTATACACGAATATTTCTCATGATAGTCTGAAAGGACTGTAGCGCTAGAATCTTTAATTAAGAAATGTTTTTCTTACTCGAAAATTAAATACTTTACGGTAAACAAGGCTGAGGCTTTGTGGAGTAATTCTACCTCTTGGAAAGAGTTTTCATTTGACAAAACGTCACTCACAATTTGCCTCATGTTCTTGATAAACAACACCCTTCTAAGTGTGGGGATCCATGAGAACAGACCCCGTCCCGAGTTTTGCCAACTTGTTCCTTCATTATTAAGTTCAACTACATGTAGAACAACACTCGAACAGAATATGGGGCAACAAAAGGTTTAGCAAAGGTTCAAGATATATCGATGTCATTGTTTTTTTAAACAATGGCAAAAGGTTTGATAGAGTCAAAAGTAATATCTACCACGGTTAACTTTTATTAATCATATGTTATTACTCATAAAAAAAGGCTTCATTTTTTAATATTCAAATAGCAATAAGTTTTTTTTTTTGCCAATGCAAATTATATGACAAGTGCAAGGATTTCAAATTTCAGTTAGTTAATTTCCCGTATTTCTGCGGAAACATACCGCAGTTTATTCGCTATAGTAGAGTCTGGACTAAATATGAGGTTTTCACAGAAGAAAGTAAATTACTAGTGGATGAATTATTATAACAAGGTGGGGGATCGGTGATAGAAGCGGTACCGTTCTTGCCTCGCAAGCGAGATGTCCCGGGTTCGATTCCCGGGCCGGTGGAAGTTGTTTGGACTTACTTCCTAGCCCCCATTAGTCCCTGTTCACCTAGCAGTAAAGTAGGTACCTGGTGTAAGTCGAAAGTTGCGAATTCGTATTCAAGGACAAGTTGTTGGAGCTTCCAATAACTTGAGGACATAAACCACTGACTCTTCAGGTTTCTACGCCCTTAACTCATGAGACATAAAGGCAAGCATGAACTTAGCATGCTTCCCTGTTGGGCGCTGTAAACGCTTCTGCGCTTCACCTTACACAATGATGTAGGGGGGTGCCCAATAAAAAAAACAAGAAAAAAAAACAAATTATAACAAGGATACTGCAACTACCTTCTGAAGAAATACTCGAGGAAATTATCTACTTTATGCCTAAATATATATAATAAAACTCGAGATGACGTAGCAAACAGATATATTTGAAATAAACTAATATAATTCCCTGACTGACAGGCAACACTAGGTTAGGTTACACGAAATCGCGGGTTTGAGGTGGAGTTTAGTATCGAGGGAAGGTGGTGCTAAATGTCATAAAGTCTTCACGCTTACACTTAGGTACATATATACAGCTAGCAGATCTCTAATAATTGAATTAACAATTCATTAATGCTTGTTTATGTTATGCTTTTATGCAAAATGACCAAATACATCATTGTAGAGGACATGGAAGAAACATATTTAGCGTGGTGGGAGTAAGATAGTGGAAGAAGTGAGGGATCGAGGGCTGTCTAGTACAGCCGGTATTATACTTACTGCTGAGAGTAAGCTAGTTCATGGCAAGCCCCGCATTCACAATTGCACGACTGAGTTGAACGAGCAAACAGAGATGTTGAAACAATTCTTGAATGCTGGCTGAAGGACGACGATACTACAAAATGATCACAGGGACTGCGCTTCGTGCAATGGCAGAAAAACACACGTTTTTACTACGGAATCAGCAGAACGTTCTACACGGCCACAACATAAATACGAAAAAATAATAGATTTAGTGTATTTCTCATACCTATTTTATATATACTATACCCTACTTTTAAAAATATTTTATGACGCGCCGATTTTGACACCTGATTTTTCACCATAACGTTCATGACGTACCGTTTTTCTACTATGACACCGATTTTTACTCCTAATACCCTATTTTATCTTCACTCTCCTCATTTTAATTTATTATTTTCTTACCTTCCTCCCTTACAGCCATACACCATGCACTTGGTGAACGTAGATAGCCCGGGTTGCCACAGTTTGCCATGTCTGTCTTTTCCCAGGGATGTGTGGATATGTCCTTTTCCCTTTTTAAGCCTTGTGTGTGTGTGTGTGTGTGTGTGAATCGTGTTCTGGGGGTAATGGTAAGCCAGTGCAGTTGGCGAGTTGTCCGGTCTTTTCGGATTACTTCATGACACTGGTTCATACACCTCTTTAATTAATTTAGGGCGGTATTGTTGTATTGGAGACAGCTTCCACACCCTGAACAAATTCATACCTAGGTGGCCCGAGGGCAGGCCAGCCTTGAACACGAGGGGCAACCATTATCATTATTAACGTGTGTGTGTGTGTGTGTGTACACCTGTAGATATATGTGTGTTTGTACAGCCCTACAAACAAGATCACAGATTTATGGACACCACCACACGTACAGTCAAACAGTGTACATATACAGTATCTGTGCGTCCATGCATTAACACATAAATTACTGCCCCTCGCTGTCAATTACTGTTGATATCTCCTACAGCTGAACAATGGTATATAACTCCTCACTAATGCGATTAAAACCACGTCATTAATCTGTACAAAATGTTTAATGGCCATGTAAATGACATTTCCCTGATTTTTTTTAAATATTTGAGACCATTCATTTCAACACAATTTACCAATCCGCTTAAGCTTTAATTTATTATTCTGTTTTGACAGATACACAGCCAACACAGCCTTCCTAAAAGCTTATTATCATGTTCGGTATTTATTTATAATTGTGTTTAGTTCTTTATTTTATTTTAGGTAAAGTTGTGACCGTCACTGTTAGTTGAGGACGAGCCTGTAAAAAACTGCTCACTCAAGTGTTACAAAACACACACATAAAGGTTAGCACACGATAGTTTATGATGTGTTGAACATTTTCACACGTTCAGGCGACTGTTGTTTGTTAACCACGTCACCCTAACAACTGTTGTTTATTAACCACGTCACCCTAGTAATAGTTGTATGTTAACCATGTCACACTAGCAACAGTTGTTTGTTAACCACGTCACCCTAGCAATAGTTGTATGTTAACCATGTCACACTAGCAACCGTTCTTTGCTAATCACGTCACCCTAACAACCGCTGTTTGGTAACCACGTCACCCTAGCAACCGTTGTTGTTAACCACGTCACACTACCACGTTGTATGTTGACCACATAACCATAAAACCGTTGTTTATTAACCACGTCTCCGTAACAATAGCTGTATGTTAACCATGTCACCCTAGCAACCGTTATTAGTTAACCAAATAACCATAGAAACCGTTGTTTATTAACCACGTCACTCTAGCAGTAGTTGTATGTTAACCATGTCACCCTAGCAACAGTTATTTATTAACCACCTCACCCGAGCAACCGGTGTTTGTTAACCACGTCACTCTAGAAACCGTAGTTTGTTAACCACGTCACCCAAGCAAACGGTGTTTGTTAACCACGCCTCTCTAGAAACCGTTGTTTGTTAACCACCTCACCCTAGCAACCGTTGTTTGTTAACCACGTCACTCTAGAAACCGTTGTTTGTTAACCACTCACCCTAACAACCGGTGTTTGTTAACCACGTCACTCTAGAAACGGTAGTTTGTTAACCACGTCACTCTAGAAACCGTTGTTTGTTAACCACGTCACCCTAGCAACCGTTGTTTGTTAACCACTCACCCTAGCAACCGGTGTTTGTTAACCACGTCACTCTAGAAACCGTTGTTTGTTAACCACGTCACCCTCGCAACCATTATTTGTTAACCACGTCACATGTATAGAAAGTGATATAGATGTGGGCTAATGACATGTATTAATTACACTAGGCACCAAATTAAAAAAAATAGTAACATGGTTCAGAGCAGCTTCCCTTTGGTAATTTTGAGGTGCTGATTTCAAATCTGTCAATAAAAATTCTCTGGCACGTACAGTTTATTTGTTATACAAAAAATAAATCTTACAAATACAAACACTGAAAAATATTATTTTTCCTGTTTTTCCTCTTAATTTTTTTCCACGTCATCACTAAAATTCAATAAAGAAAGAAAACAATCATAAGAAGGCACAAAAAGTATTACATTAGCCACTGTATGGGCATTTGTTATTTTATTTTATCCTGTGTTTTATTGTCCTGTGATTGTAAAAACCAGCAATAGTCCCCCATCATGGCTGCATCCCATCTTCCCTGGTACCTTTCCTCTATACGTCTAAGGTCCTGATGAAATCGCTCTCCCTGTTCATCACTAACCGCCCCCAGATTCTTAGGAAAAAGTCCAAGTGTGAGTTTAGGAGGTGGACTTTCAGGGACATACTGCATCCTAAGTTTTTTTGTAGTTTTTTAAGAGTTCCTTTACAAGTTGGCAATATTTTTCTTCCCTTTTGTTTCATGGGTAGTAGGTATTAAGCAGCTACCAAACAGGGAGATACTACCGCCTGGGAAGATATTGGAAGCATAATGTGTTGTCTAATGGTAGACCCTGCTGCCATTTGGCACCACAAAAATTGTGACCAAGTCCGAGGTTGCTGTTCTGACTTTATGCTTCATTTACACACAATTGCAGGGTCTCAATTGTTTCTCTTACTATTGACAACACAACATACATATATTGTTTCTCACTCTTGATCTCTTTTTTTGTCTTTATTATTATTATTATTTTTATTATTATTATTATTATTATTATTATTATTATTATTATTATTATTATTATTTCTATTATTATTGATTCATTATTTTTATTTATCTTTTAACATGAGATATTATTTTTATTATTATTATCATCATCATCATCATCATCATCATCATCATTACTATTATTATTATTATTATCATCATCATCATCATCATCATCATGATTATTATTATTATTATTATTATTATTATTATTATTATTATTATTATTTTTATTATTTGTTTTATTATTTTTTTATTAATAATATTATTATTTTATTATTATTATTATTATCATTATCATTATTATTATTATTATTATTATTATTATTTATTATTATTATTATTATTATTATTATTTTATTATTATTATTATTATTATTATTATTTATTATTATTATTATTATTATTATTATTATTATTATTTTTATTATTATTATTATTATAATTATTATTATTTTTATTATTACATATTATTATTATTATTATTATTATTATTATTATTATTATTATTATTAATATTATTATTATTATTATTATTATTATTATTATTATTATTATTATTATTATTATTATTATTATTATTATTATTATTATTATTATTTTAATATTATTATTATTATTATTATTAATATTATTATTATTATTATTATTATTATTATATTATTATTATTATTATTATTATTATTATTATTATTATTATTATTATTATTATTATTATTATTATTGTTGTCACATTTTCGCCCCCTTGACCCCAATCTGGGTCAGTGACCTGTGCCCGGATGGACTAATTACCGTAACAAAAAAAAATTGATAATAATGAAACCCCTTGATTACAGACGTGAAGGTTTTCCATGCAGCTGCTCATTTCCATTCAGTTTGTTTTCAAAGTCGTCAACACGAAGTAACTTTCTTATCTGTGGGCCAACAAAGATACCCTCGTTGACTTTAGCATCACTGAGCTGTGGGAATTTTCCCCTCAAGTACACGAACCCATCACCTTGTTTGTCCACAGCCTTCACAAAATTCTTCATTAGTCCCAGCTTGATGTGTAAAGGAGGTAGAAGTACATCGTTTGGGTCTTCCAAGGGAGTATATTTAACGTTGATTTTTCCTGGAACAAACTCTTCTCTCTTTGGCCAGTCCATTTTGTTGTAATGTTTTTCTGTTGCTTTGCTGTCCCATAAACACATGAAACAGCAATATTTCGTGAACCCTCCTTGAAGCCGAGAAAAAGGGCTATTACCTTTAAATCGCCGCAAATCTATCATCTATACTCCTAATATTATTTAGCGGTCAGTATTTTCTCCATACTATCATACATTTCCTTCAAACCTACAGAATGTGCTACTGAAACTAAGGGCTTCTGGTTCCCATTATGCAACAATATTGCTTTCAAAGTAAACTTGGAGGAATCTATGAAAAGCCGCCATTCCTTTGGGTCATGTTTTTCTCCCAACTCTGACATCAGTCCATCTACATCAGTACACACACTGAGGGAGATAATGTAATATTTATTTTCCTAACAACAGAAATTCTTGTCTGTTTCGCTAGCAAGTTCCATTCCTGCAGTCTTGATGCTAAAAGTTCCGCCTGCTGTTTTGACAGACGGAGATCACGTACAAGATCATTAAGTTCACTTTGTTCCATGAGATGTGGTTCATTGGAAGTCTGGTCAATGAAAGGAGGATCATGGGATGATTCTGGGATTTATTCCTAAATTTCTGCATACGAAGTTGAGAACTCTTCCAAATTAGTCGGTGATGTAGGTATAGGGAGGCCTTCGCCGTGAGGAACGGGCCTTATTGCCGAAGGTACATTTGGATACTCAATTTGGTGAATTTGGTGAATTAACACAGCCTCGGCGTTGTATTCTCTCCATTCTCCTGTTCAGG
>NW_024744839.1:10136483-10243983 GCF_018991925.1 Homarus americanus | reverse complement strand
AGACCAGGGACCATTAAGGCCAGTAACCATTAAGACCTGGGACCATTAAGACTAGGGACCATTAAGACTAGGGACCATTAAGACTTGGACCAGAGACCATTAACATGAGGGACCATTAAGATTAGGGACCTTTAAGAGAAGGGAGGGTGTGGAGGGGTGTCTGTAAGTGAAGATAGGTGTGTGCTAGTGTGGAAGGGTATGTGTGTGTGTTTGTGTGTGTAAGCATAGAGGGTGTCCGTGTGTGTGTGTGTGTAGTTGTGGAGAGGGTGTGTATAAGTGTTGAAGGGTGTATGTAAGTGTTGAGGGGTGTTTGTAAGTGTGGAAGGGTAGGTATAGGCCAATCACTCATGGCGCAGATCCCCCTCCGCTCATCCGACAGTAACTCCCTAATTAAAGACGATGTAGGCCTCCTTCAGCGCTGGAAAGAGCACTACCATTCACTGTTCAACCGAAACACCTATGTGGATGTCCTGATTACCCAACATGTCCCTCAGCACCCAGAGCTGACCCATTTCGACTATCCTCCATCCCGTGATGAGGTAGCTACTGCCATGAAACAGATGAAAAATAACAAAGCCTCAGGACTTGATGCAATCCCAGCCGAGGTGTATAAAGCAGGGGTACCCCTCGTCTCCACTCGCTACTGGAGAATATGAGAAAAGGAGGAAATTCCCCAATGTCTTCAAGAAGCTTCAATCATCAATATTTATAAGATCAAGGGAGACCGGTCAGACAATGGCAACTACCGCTAGACTCTCGCTGCCGTCCGTAGCTGGCAAGAGAATAGCATTGTGATCTGTATATAGCTTTCATCAACCTAAGCAAGGCCTTCGACTCGGTGAACAAGGAAGCCCTCTGGTGGACCCTCAGCCGTTTTGGCTGCCCACCAAAATTGATCGCACAGAGGAATCCAAGATGGCATGAACGGCAGTGTCCTGCACAATGGCACCCAGTCTGAGTTCTTCCTCATCCATTTTCTTTTGCCTTCCTTACTCGTGCCAGTACCAATTTAGCCGCCGGGGTGGACATCGAGTACCGGATGAAGGGTCTTCTCAACATAAGACGATCCGGCAAGAACAGAGGTGTCTGCAGCTTCCATTTGTGAATTTCAGTATGCAAACGACTTCGCTCTTGTTGCTCACACTGAACGCGACCTACAGAAGATACTGAACACTTTAGCCTTGAGGTGAATGTATGTAAGACTCAGAATCTCTTTCAGCCTTCACCTGGTTCAACCACAACTCCACCATACATCCTGCTTAACGATACTACCCTCTCTAATGTTACCCACTTTCGGTATCTCGGCTCCAAAAAGCCCATCACTATAGACATCGTTGAAGAAATTCAGCATCGGATCAGATGTGCAGACTCCGAAACCGTGTCTTCAACTGTAGGGAGCGAAAATTATGTTATCGAGCAGTGGTCCTCGCCACCCTGTTATATGGCAGCGAAACATGGGTTACATACAGGAGGCACCTTGGGGCAATTAAAATTTCACCAACGTAGCCTACATTCCATTCTCCGAGTTAGCTGGGAAGACAAGAGAACAACTGCCAGTATTCTTGCTGAGGCCAACTGTAGAAGCATCGAGGCTACCATTATCCATGAACAACTATGTTGGACTGGCCATGTTACCCGCATGAACGACAGTAGACTGCCAAAGCAGCTACTTTACAGTCCCCAAATGAATAGTAAACGTAATGGTGGCGGGCAACTGAAAAGGGGATAGTCTTAAGACAAACCTGAAGAAGTGCCAAAACGTACCCCCTCACCTGGTAGACGATTACTCCACACCGTAACGCTTGGAGGATCAACACAAGGTGTCAATACTTTTGAGTTAGCCCGACTACGCCGTGGCAAACAAGTGCCAACGCCGGAAAGACGCTGCCGCCGCCCCTCCCGCACTAGATAGCCCCCACATGTGACACATTTTATCGATCTGTCGGTCTCGTATTGGCCTCTTTAGTCACGTCATAACTCACCAACGTAGGTGACATCCTTAATAACTCACATCATTGTATCATAGCTGGATGATCGTCATACTCGATTCCGAGTGACGGCAAAGTAGTAGTAGTAGTAGTAGTAGTTGAGGAGTGTGTGAAGGTGTGGATGGGTGTGTGTTAGTGTCGTGGGGTGTGTGTGTGTTTTTAAGCATACATGTATGTGTAGGTGTGGATGAGTTCATGTTAGTGTCGAAGAGTGTGTGTAAGTGTGGGGTGTATGTATAACTGTGATTTGGTGTGTGTGTACAACTGTAATTTGGTGTGTGTGTGTGTGTAAGGGTGTAGGGTTACATTTTTAAGTGTAGTGTGTGTGTGTGTGTAAGTGCAGTATGTGTGTGTGTGTGTGTGTGTGTAAGTATAATGCGTGTGTGTGCGTGTGTGTGTGTGCACACAGGGTGGTCTAAGGAATCTAGTTTGGTTGCATTATGTTGTGTTAAGATGCAGACACTGCTTGCTTCCTCTGGCTTTCAGCTGCCGCCGCTGGCTAGCTCTCTTGGTGAAAAAGGAAGCAGTCTTGCATAATTCTTCCTCTGCCAGTACACAGCCTCTTCACCAGTTTAGACCAGCAGGGGATCTTGGAGCAGCAAAGTCCCCCAGAAGGATGGCCCATCAGGCTACAGGCATGTGGACTAAACCGGTAGATGAAGGCAATGCAAGATGGATAGCTACGAAGGCAAAACCCAACAAACTAGGCTATCGGCAGTCCATTGCAACTCTCCTCCTCCCCAGTTGTTGCAGCTACCTGCACACATAAATCAACTCACACGCAGCCATCATCTATCTCATCATACTTTCCATCATCATTAGAACACCTAATTCCCCGACAGTCCTATGGCGTCACACAGGTGGCAACAGGGAGTCTCTAGTCATAACTCTGCACTTGAGCGGCAAAGATAAGATGGTCGTTTATGCACTGGGATCAAGGCAGGGGTACAATCCGGTCCTGTTTGTGCTACTGAGCAACCCTTTCCAGGAGCCACTCTGCTTACCCCAAATGGGTAGAGGACTAGAAAAGGTACCCTAAATATATCCTGCCAAAAGAAACAACCTGACTGGGCAACCACACCCAGTGAGGTCATTCTAATGCTGTTGAAAACATAATCATTAACTACACAGCCTCTGACAGTCACTGCATGGAATGTCAGGGCACTTCGTGATACTGGCACAAATGAACATCCTGAAAGAAGAACCACCATAGCAGACATGAGTGAATCCCAGGTCCCAGACAAGGGTCCACCCTGTTACATATGGCAATATTTTTACATAATATTAAGGTATTTACTGTTTATTCTGTTTGTATCAGTCACCGTTGCAAGAGCGATTTTCTATGAAAGGAAAGAAAGGAGATATATACAAGATGTATGGCCTTTGTAATAATTACTTTATTTTTTGCATCTGAATTGAATTATATTGGTTCAATAAAATTACTAATATTTTGCAATCATATAATATTATGTACTTATATAAATAAGTTTTGAGTTAATATTCTATATTTTTAAGATGTATTGTTTGTTTATTCTTAGAATGCCCTCTTCCAGGAATGAATACAGGGTGTAGATATGAGACCCAAAAAAATATTGTAATCTTGTTTCATCCTTTGTGTATCGTACTTTTTGGTATTTACTTACTCACCAGCATTTGGGGTGAATACTAAGTGATAATTTGTGATTGGAGGAAGAGCGATATTATGGGAATATGATCGATAAATTACCTAATCAGTTTGGCCACAAGGCTATGCAGTGTTAATGTCTCTAGTCTTGTTAACTATAAATGCAATAAGTATTAATTGTTATAAGTTGGTATTACTTTGAATCCTGATTATGTGATATAATGAAAAGTTTCTTTGGGTGTATTTTCACAGTGTAATTATATTAAATGTCATTTTCAACTGTCAGCTGGAGGTAACAACGGATTCTCTACATAATTCTTGTCTGTTAACCAAAGCTGCTATTTCAGAACGTGAGTCTGATTAATGGGCCTAGGAGTTGGAACACTGCTGAAAGAGGACGATATTCAGCAGTAGGGTGTGTCATACGGAGGCGAATTTTTTTGGAGAGTTTGAAAAATCGGCCCATGGTATTAATGATGTATGATTCTATGTGCAGAATCATGTGATATCTTCAGATTTGAAAGTTTCATTTTTTGCTAGGTAAATTTGCAACGAAATCGCATAGAAATTCAGTATTCCCACCTTTTACCAACACCACTAAATGGCTTATTTAAAATTAAAAGTAAATGTATCAGGTTAATTTATTGAGATGAAAATGATCCAGAATAATTGAAGCGAATGATCTTGACACATTTATTAAATTTTAATATTCCTTTGAAAACAAAATCATCAAATACAAAAATCAGTTTTTACTACTCACGACCGGTGTTGCTGCACCACCAAGAGAACATATCTTTCTTTGCTTTTGTTTCTACTCATCACCTCCCTGCTGACCACCTGAGCTCGGATGCCTTCCCTCCTCCTGGCTGTACACGTGACCGCTGGCCTCCTTTCACTTGCTGCTTTAACGCTCTATACTCTGGGTGTGTGCGAGGGCCAGGCAGGGACATGCATGGGGTTGTCAAGCTCTGGCTTGAACATTGGTGAGGCTGCAGGTAAGGGCTCTGCCAGCCTGGATGTTGTATCCAGATCTATGAGATCAGTGAAGTCTGCTTTCGTTGACTAGAGTCTTCCTGACCTGAAGGTCATTCACCAACTGATTCGTCATGCTTAGATCCTCTCATAAGTCTCATATCCAAGATCTTTGACTGCCACTCTTCTCTCCTCCTCATCCTTACTGCAGAGCATTGTCTGCGAACTGCCTCCAGAAGGATGAGCATGCCAGGAGAATCTCCTCTGATCTGCTCCACAATCTGAACAACCTTCCTTGGCTGACTCCTCAGGAGCTCAAGCTGGAAGAGAACATGCCTCGGACCTTCGGAGAACGATGGCTTGACCTTGGTGTTGAACCAATTTGGCAAGTAGACACTCACGATGAATTGGACAATAGAATGGGTTGTGAGCTGGTTCCCTTTCAGTTTGCGATGAGCGACCCAAATTCTGCAGAACCTGAGAGCCGTTGTGAGCCCACCTAGAATGTGAGACTGGACCTATCCTGCAGGTAACCAAGTCTATCCAGGCATGACCCCCAGTTTTGATGGCACTGCAAATCATGTAATATAGTACTGGTCAGTACTCAGGTAAGTCAATGATAGTAACAGTATGTGCAGCTCAGGTGGAGGGCCAACTGTGATTTTTTTCAAAGCTCGGATTTATTTCTAACTCAGTGGCAGAGTCAGCATCTTGCCAAGAGGACCAGACCATCTGTTGTTTTGAAGAGTCTTGCCATCCAGCTCCTGGATCAGATGTCTGAGTAGCAACTCTCGTTGGTGTGGAGGTCACCTAACAATCCAGACCAGCTTCCTTAATCTTCACTCTATCCATATGACCCCCTTGCCACCCCTGTGTTCGTGTTGGTGCTGTCCTCTGGCTGCAGGGGTCTGGTCTCGTTCCTCTCTCTGTTGGGTTCCTGTGTGTCTGCCACTATCTCCAGCTGGTTTCTGATGTCATCTTTCTCTGGAGTGAAATGTACAAATACTTCCCTCCTGGTTCACTGCAGCAGGGGTAATTATGCCTCCTTCTGTGGCAGGGAACAACTTGTCCAGAATCTCCAACTTTCATGACACTTTAGTGTCATCCTTCTCCCATCAAAGAACAAACAATTGATTCATTTTCTCTTATCCCCTACCCTTATCCAAGCTCCTCTTCTAGGTTACTGACAAGTTTTTCTCCTGAGCTCTCCTTACTGTTATGATCTATACCAGGTGATCATCATCAGGTGTTATCAAACCACCGTCAATCCAGGCAGCTGTTGCTATCTCTGCAGTTTCTCTGAGACCAGTGTGGTGTCGCATGCTGGCCAGAGCTATGCTTTCAGGATATCTTTCCTATTTCGAATCTTATGCCTGGAAGGTTTGGGATCATTATTTTTCTGGGTTGAGACAAAGTCTGCCATTCTCCTGGTCAGCACTCGGATCAGCCATGGGGAAGTCATTAAACTCTGGTGATCAACAAACCAATCATCGGCCTTTTTTACCTCACCCTGGGCCTTCTCAAGTCTCTTTTCTCCCAACGCTCTTCTCCTCTTCTGTCTCCCACTGTGTAGCAGCCTCCTGTCTCTTGGACTCCGGAATATCTTGGCTAGAAATCATAGAGCCCCTGCTCTGCCGTCTTCTCTCTCTCTGTGCTTTGACAAATGCCAGTTCGATCACAGGAATCTTCAGTTCACGCTTGCAATTACAGAATGTGGGCCTCGGATTTACAGTCACGATCGCGCATCCAAACTCCAGGACAGAGAACAATTGGGCACTTACGAAGCCAATTATGTCAAATAACTGGTCAGTTGCTTGGCAAAAACTGTCCTTAACTACCAAGTTTCCTCTCCCAAAGAATATCTCTTGCCTTTCCCAACTGGCTAGCAGTCTCCACTAATCTTCTTCTGACTTGTTATGACTGGAGGTAAAGAACTGAGCGTTAGCCAGGTGTACTGTGCCAAGACAGCTTTGGTGCCTGCTGGCAATGTCTTTGTTTGTGTAGGATTCTTTGGTTCTTTTCACTGATTTGCCTGAGATTCAAACACCATATCTAAGGCATCATCTCTCAATGTAAGCCCAACTCCGACTTCGGCTTTTCTCCCAGACCCAAGATAGTGACTGAGATGGCTGGATTTTTGGTTCTCGTCTGACACAAGCGACCATCTCATAAATATTATCAACTACTCGTCATCAAGTGCAAACAGAAAAAAATATTGTTAGTTGGTTGTTAAGAATGAAGTCAGAAAGCAATGTTCACTATTTAATTGTAATGCACTAATGCAGCTGCGTTAGATTTTCGATAAATTTCACGCTAAATTTACCTAGCAAAAGGTTGCAAAATATTGAAACTAGGTATTTTCTCATATATACACTAAAATCTACCAAAAAAGTGATGGGCCATTAGTTTTAGCTGATCTTCCCTCCTATGACACACCCTAATCCTACAGTGTACACTGACTTTGTACTAACTCACTCCTAAGTCTGCTCATACTTTGTAATGAGGCCTGCACACTGAAAGGTAATTCGGCAAAACTAGCAGTCCCAGCACATTTCCTACTGAGCTGACTGGCCTTGCCCTAGCACTTTATTCACTTCCTTCCCTATGTCACCTAAGCTCTTGCCTTTAGTGATTCTCCCTAAAAAGTCTGTCCAGTATTTATTCCGCGCTCTTGCTTAATTTCATTATCATTTGGATTTACACTCCATTCTCTTTGCACCTTTCTAAGGAGTTTACTCCAGCCCTGAACCAATTTGTCATTCACATACATATTACGTTTCCCATGATTTATTCCCCTTATGACTACTCTCACTTGTCGTCAAAACAGAATCAATAATATGTAATAAATCATCATAAAAGCTATCAACATCCTTTGGCTCATAATCTGTATACCAATCCTGTATAGTAGTGATCAGCTCCTGTTTCTTGTCTTCCGGCAACCAATATCTTTTCCGCATAATTAGCTTCTGTATTTTGTTAACATGATAACAGTCACCCTCAAAAGTCCTGTCGACTCACTTGCTGAACCACGAATCCGGATTCAGACTCAGAACCCGAAACATTAGACATTGATGCATTATTTTGTCCATAAATGCTTCGGATTCACGAGTCTGAAACCTAGGGTTCGGGGGTCAGTAGGAGAGACGACAGGACTTCTGTTGGTGACTGTACTACAGTAGTTCGTAATGCAAAATGATAACTAAGAAAATCCCTAACTATGTCAAAGAGATTCGCCTATTCCACGTGTAATAAACATACTGCATAATCTATCCTTCCTCCAAGTATGTGGGGAGTTCATGATTCCCCAATATTTCAATATCACCAAACTCCTCTACTGAATCGAGTTACGAGCACTTGCTTGCGCACGCGTTCCGGTATTGCTGTGAAACAACCAGTGGAGTGGTGAGGATGTCTGATAAAAGTGTCTTTATGGGGAAATGACTCAATGTTGCGGTTATTTACGAAAACTATACCGATGTTAAGGTTAGTCAATTAGATATCCTAAATAGCCTTAATAAACTGTAGAAGATAAAGGATAAACCTCTCCATTCTATATTATAACCCAAGGTTAGGCTGTGATGGTGGTAAAACATACCAATACATAACCTTACAGTTATGACATTTAGCAACCAAAGTCGCCTGTGCTTAGCTTAGTTAGGATGGGATCTCATTCTTCTGGGCTAGACCTTCACACCATAATGGCTTGCTGGTTGAATATGAGTAACTTAATAATGTTCTATTTTAACCATTTTAAAATGTATTGTTGTCATTTCTACCCTTGAACTTACTCCGCATTAATATTTAATTCTACTTGTGTACTGAAATTGGTTTCATTCAATTCCCTTAAATGCTAAGTTATTTTTTAATTAATTAAACTCATAATACCGTGAAATAATAGAACATTTCACGTAGTTTAACCCCCAACACAAAGTCTTTTCTAAATCCTCCCCCACCCCCCCAAAAAAAAACATATTAAGACAACCTATCAGATGATTCTGAAATACTGAACTATTAACACGTCCAGTACTGCCTATATGTACCTGCTATAATTTACTCTCTAACACTATTACTGAAAATAATCCATCGCGTCTGTGGCGAGTTACCGAGAGGATAGGAAAACTGGAGAAAAATAAATTTAGTGCTGGTCAACGAGGAACGGTGCTCCCAATGGCGGTAAACGAATGACTTTCTATCTTCATAAAACTTAGAAAAATTGGTGTTCGATGCAAGCTTGAGAAAACATAGCATTCTTTAGAATTACATTAAAACTTGGTGTTCTCAAGTGGAAACACGAGGAGGTGGCTTAATGCTCACGAGGTGGAGAGGACGTTCCTGAGGCATGAGTGTGTGGATGCTCCCACACATCAAAAATGGAAGGAGAGACCCAACTCACCGAAAACGTGTTTCTCTGACGCTGAGCTGTCACAGGGTCAACACTGAAAATTTCAAGATCAAATGGTTCTCTACCCAAAAAGATCTTTTAATCCTAATCGCCCTTGAGGCATTACGGTTCGAACCCATTAAAATTAAGGTCCATTGGAATTAGTACTTACAGGGATTGAGACCCGTTATTACTTGGGCTTCAGTCTCATTGATTAGGGCTTGGACCTGTTTCACGAATCAACAGCTGATAGAGTAAACAAGACGCCTCCAAAACACGAAGCCGATTATTAATAGCCTCTAAAGCAGGATAATGAAACCATGAGAGCATGGTGAGCGTCATTTTGTCTCAGCGTGGCAAGAACTTTCCAGGCGAGATATACTGTAGATGCCTCTAAAACAGTTGAGTGTGATCACTGTACCCACTTGAACAGAAGGCGCGGAGAAGGGAGAAGGAGACTTTCATACAGACAGCGACGGGACCACAGGCAACGACAAGGACGGCGTAAGGATACGGAGGGGTCCGACGTCCGCTTAAACGAGTGGGGCATTACGTTGACTCATTGATAAGGGAGGGACACCGACGTCCTCAAAGATGAAAGCGTAACGTTCCTTTAAAATTGTTGTGGAATACGAAGGACTCCAGACTTAGCTGGTGAATCAAACGATAATCAGTGAATATGATAACTTGAACGTACCTGAGATGTGGTGTGTTAATGTCCCTCGTGGAGCTTGTTTTTTAACTAACTTATCTGAAAAAAGAAAATTAAAAAAACAGTTGAGAATACCTGCCGTCTATCTCACATACACGCACACACCTATATGATTATTCACACTTATCTTACAGGAACAACTAAGGCAGAGCCAATGATCTGGAAGTATTTATGGAGGACTAAGATAATTTGTCTAATATGTCAACAACACAACAGTAGTATTATTAGTAGTTACCTTGTGCTGGTGGTAGAGGAAGCCCAGCCACAGGTCACCTCCTGGCACCGTCTTGACACTTTTATGACACCTCTTGGCACTTGACGGCACATTACTGTACTGCATGACACATTTTACACTGTGCGATAGTTCAAGACACTTTGCAACACTTTACAAAATTAATGATACTTTTCTATACTCCAAGACACTTCACCTTACGACACTTTTCGACACCGTATGACACTATTGTATGTTGCTTGGATACTTATAACTATTCGAGACTCTATGATACTTTATGCCACTTGGTATAATTATGAAACTATATGACTTTTGCATGCACTTTAGGCCACTAACATTTTAGGACACTTTGACACTTCAGGACACTTGACACTTTAGGACGCTTCATGACACTTTAGGTCACTCTGACACTTTAGGATGCTTCATGAACCTCTGACACTTCGTAGCACTTCTTTTTCCACTCTGCACCACATCTTAAGACGGTATTATTAGCAGCTTCAGCCCCAGTAACCACTCATTTACAACAGAAAGTCATATTCAAATAAATCAGACAAAATACAATGGGAAAAATAAAAACTTATGGACGAAAAATAGTTGAGGCTGAAACTACAAATTTACCCATACGACATTATACGACACTTATTAAACCTAATGGTACTTTATCAGACCCACTGGCACTTAAAACACTTTATAAAACTTTTGAATATTACATGAATCTTTGGGACATAACGTGACACTGGTGCCACTTTACAACACTTAATACCACTCTTATAACACGTATAAGTGTTTATGGCGCCCACAATTACTTTGTCACACTTACAAGTCTACAAACACAAACACTTCCGATCATTTATGAAACTTCATAACAAAAACTTGAGGAACACCTATAAAATCCTTTACGTTTCTACGAATAGTTGCGATGATACATGTGATCACTCTAGAACACTTATAAAAAAGATTACGGCACTTAAAACAACTTTTTGAAACTTTAAGACCACTTTGTGACACACATTTCATGACGTATAAACATTTTATTACACTGACGGCATTGACGATACTTTGCAGATCTCTGTCAATTCAGCCCTTCTTCCTTCACCGGCGTTTGTTTGTACTATACTTCCTCGCAGGCAATCAAGGCAGACATAACTCTTGCTGGACGTTCTCATAAACTGAAAACCGCGAAACGAGCACAGACTTCTGAGCGAACCCACAACCCCAGTTCCAGTGATATGATAGACTGAGTTTTTGCCGTGTTTTATTCATTCGTTTCTCTACATACCGGTATGGAACCTTAGAGATTTTTGTTCTTTATCTATTTTAATTAATACGTATAAGACAAATGCTTGGTCAAGATTGCGTTAGGATGCTTAAATAGATTTAGTATGAATAATGGTTCGTTTTTGGATGATTGATTCTGATGTATCGAAAAGCTGTTCCTGAATCTTCAAAACACTTACGTCATCGATGTCTCAAATGGTGACAAATAAGTATCTGTAACGTTTCATTGTTAATCCCAATTTTTATTTTATATTAATAACAACCAAACACACGGAAACAAAACGGTAATAAAGTGAATCTGGTATTGCTAAATAACAAATAACGATTTAAATACATTTTAAATGTTGTTTTTATTCTGAAACAATGCTTTTCGTCGTGTGTTGTCTCAAGACGCATCAACTCCGACCACGATGATGCTGCCAACAGTTCTCGCCATGTCAATTGCTCCGGTATATTGTTTTGTTTAATATTTTCGACAGACTACAGAAAAAACAAAGAAAGTCAATCACCTTAAAAAGGAATTCATGAAAATTGTTCAAAGACAAGATGTTAGTCTTTTCTTAGTTTACCTGTGTATCAATTAAAACGATAACTACTGTATTGCAGTTTGTAGCAGAAGCCATCGTGAGATTGCCAGTAGTAACAAATATTATGGGCTGATAAAGCGGAAAATTCTTTCTCATGGGAGGAAAATCATAAAGGATGTCAACTTATCTTTTAAGACGAAAACTGTGCCTGAATCTCAGACATCCTTGACGCAGTAGAGAGTCATCCACCTCCAAATTCCATGCACCCCGCTCCTTTGTTCTTTATAGATTTTAGGATGATCATATTTCCGCAAAATAATGTAGACCTTTTCCATTTGCTTTCGGCCGCAGTTATTCACTTTCATGTCTAATTATAATTCATTTGGTTGCAAAGATATTATGCAGGTTTTCATGGCAGTAATTTGAGAAAGCATACTAAAATTAACCGCGTTGGCAGGTGGCAAACATAACTGACTGGGTCTGTTACCTCGTGTTGTTCCTATGCCACGCTGGACATTGCCATCATTCTCTGATGAAAAGAATTTTTTCGACGGTAGACGCTACTCTTGCTCAAAATTCCTTTTCCTTATCAACACACAGTACTGTCGAACAAAGGCGAGCCTCGAGGCTTAGTGGGCGTCTGTCAACCTTGCTCATAACTAAAACAAATACATGGATACATTTTAGAAATGAAAGAAAAATAAATTTTTATAAATTTATTTAGCCATGCTGACTATGCACTTTGTGTTTCTGGGAGTGGAGTAGGGGAGGGATGCACCCAGCGAATTTGCCGGTGACAAATTGTCGAGGCCGCCAGTCTGTGGACTTACAAGTGGCATGGACTGTACGTAGTTAAGGAAGCCATAGAGGAACTTTCTGAAGTCTCATGTATAAACAACAAATAGAGCAGCCTATTAAACTGCGTGTAAGTAATCACGCCAAATTCGCGATGATAAAGATGTACAGGTACTGGTGGACTGGTTATGATCTCAATCTCCATTCCAAGAATCAGTTTGATGGATTGGCCTCTAGCAACAGGAATAGGGTTGCAGATGATCTGATCAATTTTAAGACAGCAGAAGATATTGGCTTAGCAAAATGGTGCTATGGACAGAAGAATTTTTCAGATCTACTGTTCATCTGAAGCGAAAAACAAAGAACGATCCATTGCAATGAAGGCTGAGGAATTAAAATTTCCTCGAAGGAAAGTTATTCCAGTAAGTTCCCCAACAGCTTTTCAACATAATATGCGTAATGCAAGAGGATGACAAACTCAAGCAGTTACATGACCTGTAGCTGGCTTTCTAAACGCCAACGATTAAAAGTCAGGGACACAATCGTCGAAAGCTTCCAAACATTGAGCTTTATGAAGTTGCAGTTGAAGAAAAAGTAATCACAAGAATGCCACATGCAAATTTTTGGGTAATCGAACAAACAAGACACAGTTGATCAACATCTGAAGGCGCCCCAATCTAGCGCAGCCATAATGATTCACCAAGCCAATGAAGATGCTAATATACAAAATTGTTTAAAAGCCTGCTAACTAGAAGACGATGGACAGAAAATTGCAGTAGTGGCTGATGATGCTAGACGATTTGTACTTTCCAGCCACCCTTTCAAAGCAAAATACTAATGTACTTTTCGTGAAGACAGGTTGAGCTCACACTCCCAAAGAAGCTAGTGATATTAACAAACTACAAGTTAATCTAGGAAAAACCTGGGCCAGCATCTCCTTTCTTCTTCATAGAATCACCTGTTGTGACACATCAACTCTTTTCGAAGAAAAGCAAGAAAAAACCTTCAAGTCCTGAAACCTAACTAAGACAGTGAAGCGTGAACAAAGTAACTGTTTTATTATCTAATAGCACCAGCAGATGATTTAACCAAGGCTGGGGAAATAATAATTCGTATGTAAGGAGTTCACGCCACTGAATCACAGGACAAATATATATTTTAAGCATACGAAAGAATCTGTATTCGGATGTCTATAAAATGAAAGTTGTTTGCACAGTCACATTGCCACTGACATCTGATGCAGCTCTGCTTACACCCTTTTTAGAGCTTTTCCTTCATGTCCAAAATTGGCTTAGCAACTTCAGTATTCCATCTACTTGAGATGGAAGAAGAAATATGGAGTAGGGACTCAGCTCCTGACAGACCTCCTACATTTAGGGAGCGTGTAACTGCCGTAAAGGATGCCGCCATCACTGTGAATGTCTACGAGCTGGACTATCCTGTCATTTATGTGTGGTCAATGTCGTGGTGTTTACTGTGAAAATCCGCCAAGAATTGAAGATGACGAGGGGCACAATTATGATGTGGTACATCTCATTTAGCAAAGCCTTCGACAGAGCCCCCCCACGAAAGACTAATTAGAAAGGTAGAAGCACAAGGCATCAAAGGTAATATCCTTAAATGGATTGGAAGGCGTGGTTCCAGGACAGGAAACAGCGAGTGAGCATTAACGGCACTAAGTCCCATTGGAGCAACGTCACAAGTGGAGTTCCCAAAGGCTCAGTACTTAGACCATTATTATTTATTATATACATAAACGACATAGATATCGGCAGACAGCAACATAAATTAAATTTGCTGATGACACTAAAATAGGAGCGTGTTATTAAATCTGAGGACTCCCAAAACTACAGGAAGATCTAAACAAATTTTTCGAATGGTCATAAAAAATGGCAGATGAAATTCAATGTGGACAAATGTAAAGTACTCAGTATAGGAGATGTAAACAGGAAACCAGATACCAGATGAACAACGATGCCATAGAAATCCGCAGCGAGAGATTTAGGAGTAATGATAAGTAGGAACCTTAAGCCAAATAAACAATGTGTTTTTGCTCGTAACAAAGGCTAATAAAGTACTTGGGTTCATACAAAAGTGTTAGTTACAACTAGCGAGGTCATCCTAAAACTGTATCTTGCGCTTGTGAGACCACACCTGGATTACGCAGTTCAGTTCTAGTCACCGTATTACAGAATGGATATAGAATCCTTGGAAAGAATTCAGAGAATAACAAGACTAATGGGCATTACGAACCTTGAGCTTAGAGACAGGTTAAAGCATCTTAATTTGCACTCCTCGAGACGTACAGCGAGGGCAACCTGATAGAGGTGTATAAATGGAAGTCAGGGCTAAACAAAGGACATTACAGAGGTACTCAAACTATCCAACCAGGAGCGAACTCGTAACAATGGTTTTAAATTAGACAAATTTAGATTTAGGCGCGAAATAGGTAAACTCTGGTTTGGAAACAGAGTAGTGGATGAATGGAACAAGTTACCAAATATCATCATTAACTCGAATACGCTGAATAGCTTCAAACATAGGTTGGATGCTTATATGAGCAAAAGGGGTTGGGTGTAAACGGGATTGCCCAGTATGGGCCAATAGGCCAGCTGCAGTTTCCTCTATTCTTATGTTCTTATGTTCTTAATCAGGTTATTCGGTAGTGACCCTACTAATCTTCAAAAAGCACAGCAGCAGTCGGTAGTCAGGTCAGAGGGTAAGATGACCCAACCTTCTCACCTGGTTACAAATCTTCTTAATTACGAAATTATCCAGTTCGTACATACCATTACTCAAATTCATGTTGACGGATCGGTATGAATTTGAGTATCAGCATATACCTGGATCACGCGCACCTTCAGTGATTTACTTGCATATATATATATATATATATATATATATATATATATATATATATATATATATATATATATATATATATATATATATATATATATATATATATATATATATATATATATAAAATATATAGGATAAACAAGGAAAGAGAAACACGAGTTCCAAGCGCCTTGTGTAATTACTCGAAAGCGCTTGGGAACTTTGTGTTTCTTCTTTCCTTTATTATCAACATATACCTAGATCACGCACCTACAGTGATTTACTTGCATATATATATATATATATATATATATATATATATATATATATATATATATATATATATATATATATATATATATATATATATATATATATATATATATATATATATATATATATATATATATGTATACTCTCTATCATCCAAGAATCTATCTAGCCTCCTTTTGAATCTTTCCAGCGTTCCAGCACTTACCACAAAGCTGCTAAGCATTTCACTCGTCCACCACCCTATTTGCGAACCAGTTTCTTCCTATCTCCCTTCTAAACCTAAACTTATCCAACTTGAATCTGTTGCTCCGAGTCCTATCCTGCTCGGATATTATGAGAACTTTATCTATATCCCCTTATTGATTCCTTTCACCCACTTAAATACTTCTATCATATCTCCCCGCACTCTTCGTCTTTCTAGGGAATGCAAGTTAAGTTTCTTTAACCTATCCTGATATGGAAGGTTTCTAAGTCCCGGAATCATTTTGTCATTCTTCGCTGCACCGACTCTAGTGAATTTATATCCATTCTATAATAGGGGCACCAGAACTGAACCGCATAATCGAGGTGCGGCCTGACTAGCGCAAGATATAGTTGTAATAAGACCTCTGCACTCTTGTTACTTACACTTCTAGATATAAAACCCAATACTCTGTTTGCCTTATTTCGAACATTAACGCACTGTTTTCTAGGCCGTAGGTCCGGGCTTACAAGTACCCCTAGGTCTCTTTCACAAGTCGACTTCTCTAGGTTGATGTTGTTAAGGCTGTATACATTATCAGTATTTGTTCTTCCAATATTAAGTATGCTGCACTTGCTGGTGTTGAATTTCATTTGCCATTTTTCAGACCACCCCTGCAATTTATTTAGATCTTCCTGTAATGCATTTGCATCCTGCCCTGAATTAATCTGCCGCCCTATTTTGGTGTCATCCGCAAACTTGCTGATGTCACTGCTGATCCCAGTATCTAGATCGTTTATGTAGATTATGAACAAGAGTGGGCCTAGTACTGACCCCTGGGGAACCCCACTAGTTACACGGCCCCACTCAGATTTAACACCATCTACGCTGACCCTGTGCGTTCTATCGGTGAGCCATGATTTTATCTAATTTAAAACTTTCCCCTCGATACCATGAGCCTTAATTTTTCTCAGAAGCCTCTGATGCGGTACTCTGTCAAATGCTTTGCTAAAGTCTAAGTAAATAACATCGTAATTTTCGTCATTATCTACTACCTCGAAGACTTTCCTAAAAAACGTCAGCAGATTTGTTAGACAAGATTTTCCCTTCGTAAACCCATGTTGAGAGTCGTAGATTAATTTGCTGTTCTCTAGATGCGATCGGATGCTATCTGCTATATTGATTCAAGAAATTTCCCCACTACTGACGTCAAACTGATCGGCCGGTTATTTGACGCTGATGCTCTGTCTCCATTTTCGAATATGGGTACTACATTTGCCTGTTTCCACAAGGCTGGCACAACTCCGGTGTCTAATGATTTTGTTAATAAGTTTACGAAATGTCCGCTAATCTGTTCCCTACACTCTTTCAAGACTCGAGGGAAAATTTCATCCTGCCCTGGGGGTTTTGTCTTCTTTAGTTTATTTATCTTCTTAAGAACATCCTCTTTTCTGATAGTGATATTCTTTAATTTCTCTTCTTCCTTTCCCTTAAATAACTTCAGTAATGGATAGGTTAAAGAAACTAAACTTGCATTCCCTAGAAAGACGAAGAGTGCGGGGAGATATGATAGAAGTATTTAAGTGGGTGAAAGGAATCAATAAAGGGGATATAGATAAAGTTCTTATAATATTCGAGCAGGATAGGACTCGGAGCAACGGATTTAAGTTGGATAAGTTTAGGTTTACGAGGAACTGCTTCACAAATAGTGTGATGGACGAGTGGAACAAGCTTAGCAACTTTGTAGTAAGTGCTGGAACGCTGGAAAGCTTCAAAAGGAAGCTGGATAGATGCATGGATGATAGAGAGTGGTAGTAACTCTCGACAGGAGCTGCCATGCACAGGCCAACCAGCCTATTGCAGACTCCTTGTTTTCTTATGTTCGTATGTTCTTATGTTCTTATGTTACGTGAAAAGCGTAGTTTCATAACGAAGAGGAGAACCAGGGAAAACACAAACATCGTGGCTAAGTTGGGTTTCTTTAATCATTAACGTTTCAGAAAAATCATTTTCCATCATCAAAGCCTAGAAAACAAAAAAAAAGTTCTGATTTTTTTTTTAAATACAGGTAATATACAATAAAAGCGTAACATTATACGAAAATTTACCTTCCACAAAACTTAAAAAAGCGGCTAAGTTGTTAAGTTTTCTACCACAACTTAACAACTTAGCTTGTCTAAAAATTCCAGAGGGTCACTGTTTCTAGGCCAAAGACTAAGAACATCATCTTCATATCTATACCATGCAGGAATAAAGTCCCCTATATTGGGTAGTAATCTAGCCTCAAAAAACTCCATATAAATACAGGCTAAAGGAGCAGAAAGACAATTACCCATGCCCATGCCAAATATTTTCTTGTAAAACTTCCCATTTGCTCTAAACACAATTTCAGTGACGCTTAACTCTATCAATTTGAGAAAAGTATCATGTTCAATAGTCAAATCTAACAGTTGCAATTTATCTTTAAGAAATGAAAGTAGGCCTTTCACTGGTACTCTAGTGAAAAGTGAATTTACATCAAAACTTATTAATTCACATGATTCATTGTATTTCTTGTCCTTATCAATTAAATCACCGCTGTTGTGTATATGTGAATAGATATTTGGCCTATAAGAGTGGATAGCATCCTTACCAACCACTTGGATAATTTGTAAGTAACAGAACTCACAGAACTTACGATAGGACGTAATGGATTGTTAAGCTTGTGTGTTTTGATCAATCCATACATGTATGGTAAAGTGGGATTGATTTGAAAGAGCTGTTTGATGAGATCGGGGTTCTTTTTCAATAACATCTTCATTTTGGAATTAGATAACTTATTAATATTTTCCAGGGGATCTTTCGTAAGCTCACAATACGTGCTTTCATCACTAAGTAATGAATTCATCTTATCTTTGTAGTCACTTTTATCCAAAATTACAAAAGCATTGGACTTATCAACCTTAGTAATATGGATATTCTCATTTCTTTTCAAGCTTATCAAGGCAGTTCCAAATCTTTTTGGAATGTTTGAAAAAATTTTCTTACATAAAACACTATGTATACAACCTTTAACTGTGGAAATATCTTCATTTGTAACATCTATCGATTTATTCTTTTCCAGGTTGATCCCTTAGCAAATCCAAATCCAAATCCTACCAAATCCAAGCACAAGTTTCTCATTTGTCTGTAGATCATAAGATGATAAGTTCATGAACAAATTTGAATCACTCAGCTTAGACCAGTAACTCTCGTCAAACAGAGCATTTAATTTAGCATTAAACTTCCTTTTTTTGGACTTTGTCACTTTCACTAAGAAATGAACACAGAACATCAGAGCACAGCTTGAAGCACTAGGTTGTGGTGTACACGGAAACACAGCTTGAAGCACTAGGTTGTGGTGTACACGGAAACACAGCTTGAAGCACTAGGTTGTGGGGGTACACAGAAACACAGCTTGAAGCACTAGGTTATGGGGGTACACAGAAACACAGCTTGAAGCACTAGGTTGTGGGGTACACAGAAACACAGCTTGAAGCACAAGATTGTAGGGTACACAGAAACACAGCTTGAAGCGCTAGGTTGTGGGGTACACAGAAACACAGCTTGAAGCACTAGATTGTGGGGGTACACAGAAACACAGCTTGAAGCACTAGGTTGTGAGATACACAGAAACAGAGCTTGAAGCACTAGGTTGTGGGGGTACACAGAAACACACACTAGGTTGTGGGGTACACAGAAACACAGCTTGAAGCACTAGGTTGTGAGATACACAGAAACAGAGCTTGAAGCACAAGATTGTAGGGTACACAGAAACACAGCTTGAAGCGCTAGGTTGTGGGGTACACAGAAACACAGCTTGAAGCACTAGATTGTGGGGTACACAGAAACACAGCATGAAGCACTAGGTTGTGAGATACACAGAAACAGAGCTTGAAGCACTAGGTTAGAAACACAGCTTGAAGCACTAGATACACAGAAACAGAGCTTGAAGCACTAGGTTGTGGGGGTACACAGAAACACAGCATGAAGCACTAGGTTGTGGGGATACAGAAACAGAAGCACTAGGTTGTGGGGTACAGAAACACAGCTTGAAGCACTAGGTTGTTACACACAGAGCTTGAAGCACTAGGTTGTGGGGGTACACAGAAACACAGCTTGAAGCACTAGGTTGTGAGATACACAGAAACAGAGCTTGAAGCACTAGGTTGTGGGGGTACACAAACACAGCTTGAAGCACATACACAGAAACAGAGCTTGAAGCACTAGGTTGTGGGGGTACACAGAAACACAGCTTGAAGCACTAGGTTGTGGGGATACACAAAACACAGCTTGCAGCTCTAGGTTGTGGGGTGCACAGAAACACAGTTTGAAGCACTAGGTTGGGGTACTCAAACTACAAACACAGCTTGAAGCTAGGTTGTGGGGCACTACAGAAACACAGCTTGAAGCACTAGGTTGTGAGATACACAGAAACAGAGCTTGAAGCACTAGGTTGTGGGGTACACAGAAACACAGCTTGAAGCACTAGGTTGTGGGGTACAGAAACACAGCTTGAAGCACTACAGAAACACAGCTTGAAGCACTAGGTTGTGGGGTACACAAAACACAGCTTGAAGCACTTGTGGGTACACAGAAACACAGCTTGAAGCACTAGGTTGTGGGGTACACAGAAACAGAGCTTGAAACACTAGGTTGTGGGGATACACAAAACACAGCTTGCAGCTCTAGGTTGTGGGGTGCACAGAAACACAGTTTGAAGCACTAGGTTGTGGGGTACTCAAAACACAGCTTGAAGCTCTAGGTTGTGGGGTACAGAAACACAGCTTGAAACACTAGGTTGTGGGGTACACAAACACAGCTTGAAGCTCTAGGTTATGGGGATACACAGAAACACAGCTTGAAGCACTAGGGTGTGGGCACAAAACACAGCTTGAAGCACTAGGTTGTGGGGTACACAGAAACACAGCTTGAAGCACTAAGTTGTGGGGTACACAAAACACAGCTTGAAGCTCTAGGTTGTGGGGGTACACAGAAACACAGCTTGAAGCACTAAGTTGTGGGGAACACAAAACACAGCTTGAAGCACTAGGTTGTGGGGTACACAGTAACACAGCTTGAAGCACTAAGTTGTGGGGTACACAAAACACAGCTTGAAGCTCTAGGTTGTGGGGTTAGGCAGATACACAGCTTCAAGTTCTAAGTTGTTGGGGTGCACAGAAACACAGCTTGAAGCACTAGGTTGTGGGGAACACAGAAACACAGCTTGAAGCACTAAGTTGTGGGGTACACAAAACACAGCTTGAAGCTCTAGGTTGTGGGGGTGCACAGAAACACAGCTTGAAGCTCTAGGTTGTGGGGTTAGACAGATACACAGCTTCAAGTTTTAGGTTGTTGGGGTGCACAAAAACACAGCTTGAACCTTAAGGGCGAGGGAGAGCGCGGGGGCCTCTCACCCGCTAACAGGTCCGTAACTAAGTTGGTTAATTAAGGAGAACTACTTTCCAGTGTTTAACTATTGCCTTAACATAGTTTGTGTTATGGGGCGACCGGAAATAGGGAGTGAGTGAGTGAGTGAGTGAGTAAATCGACATTTTCTTATCACATTATTCCCACAGAACCATCTGTAAAGTTGAATGACGTCATTACTCATGAGTGCACCTCACCAACACACAAACGCCCAAAGAACTATTAGCAACCATTAGTGACGCCATTAGGCTACCTCACCAACACACAAACACCCATGGAACCATCTGTAAACAATAGTAACGTCATTAGTCTACCTCACCAACACACAAACACCCATGGAACCATCTGTAAACAATAGTAACGTCATTAGTCTACCTCACCAACACACAAACGGCCATAGAACCATCGGTAAACAATAGTGACGTCATTAGTTTACCTCACCAACACACAAACGCCGTTCAAAACAAATCACCAAAATTTCCATCATGACGTTAATAGATGATCAATATTCTAAGTTTTACGAGACGATTAACTCAACACAATCCCCTAATAAAAACATACACACACACACACACTCTGAAGTTATCACGTAGTTAAGGGCACAGCCAGCAACATCTCACGGATTAACACTACTAACAGCTGTAAAAAACACTGACAAATGCGGGAGTTATGAGGACATTGGGGAGGAGCATCCATGAGGGTAGGGGTTGAGTGCCTCCCAACAGTGGATGATATGGTGCCACATCTAGGGTCATATTTTAAGGTTTCACTGCCGTTTGGTTGGTTGTTGATTGGCACTGTGGGGGAATTATTATGTCCTTTGGTGCTATAACAGATACTTGCCTTGGGTAAGGTAGGTGGGTTGGGTTGGCTGGGGTTAGGTTAGGCTAGGTTATTTTTTTCAATTAGGTTAGGTTTAATTTTGTTACATTAAGTTAGGTTAAGTTAGGTTTGGTTAGATTAAGTCAGGCGGGAGGTCTCGCTGTATTATCAATTAGAGTATTTTGTTGTTAGAATAGTTTGAATACAACAAAATGGTAAGAAGAGGAAGCGAGACAATTATGTGAAAATAATGTAGTGGGAGAGAGAACTGAGAGTGTGGGGGGGGGGGTAAAGATGAGACGTGACCGTCAAGTAGAAGATATACTGAGAGAAATAGATAGGGAGAGACAAGTCAAATAGATAAACAAAAGAGAAACAGAGACAGGATTCGAGGGATATAGAGAGGCGATAAAGGTGTCTGAGAGATGAGGAACTAAATTTCTACCATCTCTCCAACAGATAGAGAGGAGTAGGAGTGTTAAGGACGACGTAGGGAGAGCTTGTGAGTGTGGGTGTATGTGCGAGAAACGAAAAGAGAACTCATTTATCACCTACAATTTCATTTCCCTAAACACGAATATTCCTCATGATAGTCTGAAAGGACTGTAGCGCTAGAATCTTTAATTAAGAAATGTTTTTCTAACTCGAAAATGAAATACTTTACGGTAAACAAGGCTGAGGCTTTGTGGAGTAATTCTACCTCTAGGAGAGAATTTTCATTTAACAAAACTTCGCTCACAATTTGCCTCATGTTCTTGATAAACAACACAATTCTAAGTGTGGGGATCCATGAGAACAGACCCCGTCCCGAGTTTTGCCAACTTGTTCCTTCATTATTAAGTTCAACTACATGTAGAACAACACTCGAACAGAATATGGGGCAACAAAAGGTTTAGCAAAGGTTCAAGATATATCGATGTCATTGTTTTTTAAACAGTGGCAAAAGGTTTGATAGAGTCAAAAGTAATATCTACCACGGTTAACTTTTATTAATCAGATGTTATTACTCATAAAAGAGGCTTCATTTTTTAATATTCAAATAGCAATACAAAAAATTTTGCCAATACAAATTATATGACAAGTGCAAGGATTTAAAATTTCAGTTAGTTAATTTCCCGTATTTATGCGGAAACATTCATACCGCAGTTTATTCGTAATAGTAGAGTTTGGGCTAAATATGAGGTTTTCATAGAAGAAAGCAAATTACTAGTGGATGAATTATTATAACAAGGATACAGCAACTACCATCTGAAGAAATACTCTAGGAAATTATCTACTTTATACCTAAATATATATAATAAAACTCGAGATGACGTAGCAAACAGATATATTTGAAATAAACTAATATAATTCCTGACTGACAGGCAACAATAGGTTAGGCTACACGAAATCGCGGGTTTGAGGGAAGATGGTGTTAAATATCATAAAGTATTCACGCTTACACTTAGGTACTGTACACTCAGTAAAAAAAATAATTAAAATTTTTTTTGCCAAAAAAAAATGACACCATGAACGAAGGCATACTGTTATTCACCAATCATGTTGCAGCAAACTAATTTTATATTTCAACTGAAGTGTCTAAATTAGGTCTACCATAATAGGAAGGAAATGTCTCATAATAACGCCTACCAACCCTAGCGAGACAACCTAATTGTTCAGTTCGAAATTTATCGGACCCCTCCTGGCGATAACTGTACTGGGCGGTAAGTGTGATGAATGTTTCTCTGTAGTCATATGAGTGTATAATGAGTTCCCTACCCACGGTATCTCTAGTTAGTAATAGGGATAAGGCATATAACTTCATATCACGTCTTTTGTTGAATAAATTTAATTAGTCCGGTAGATATCTCTTTACATTTCCCCTGACTAACATAATAACAAGAATGGGTCCCCAGCAACAGATGGATGAGTACAAGTAAGTAAAGAACCAAGTGAACCACCATTAATTAAATTAAGGTGTCTGCAAACGAGCAAAAAAGTCATTAAAACACCACCTTATGTTATCGCTCCTAAGTGACTTCAGTGCTAGAACTGGAAAAGGTGCTGGCTTATGGTAGGGAACAAAAAGGGAGAAACAGAGTGGGAAAGTGTAATCACAATGGCCTACTCCTCCTTAGCAAGTGTGCTGAACACAATCTCATTAATACCAACACCTTGTTTAGGCAGGCCGAGACGTTCAAGGGTTTTTGGCAACACCACCGATACAAACATTGGCATCTCATTAACTACAACATTGTTTGAGAAATTGATCACCGAGATGTCCCCATCACCCGAGCCATCCGTGGATCAAACCATTGTGACACAGATCATCTGCTTGTCAGGGCTAAACTCTCCATTCACTTCACCCAAAAACGGCAAAGGTAGCAAGCCTCCAGAAGAGGTTTTAAAACCAAGCAACTGGAGGATCAAGCAGGAGAACATACTTTTGGAGAGCAGCTCAACAATGGGCTCATATGCAACCCAACATCAAACAACCTAAACCTGAATGCTGAACGGGGTTGATACCTTCCATTTACCTGTTGTAATCACTGATAAAGATTCTGTAGAGTCAGTATTAGAGGTACACTAGAAGTACACATATAAATGTTTATGGTTTAAATTTTTTAATCTAAATGGTCTTTTCTCCATTCATTAAGAAAATAAACTACAGCACAATAACTAGAATATCACCGAAATTAACTCTATGAGCTGTGAGCATTACTAAAGGATGAAGCTTCGTGAACACATTTTTGATGTGGGTGAGAAACTGGTAGAGACTGCTGACCAAAGCATTGAAGGTGCTGGGCGAACAGTTGAAAAACACTGTCACATGTACAGTTATGACTATTCACTGCTCGTAGGCTAGTTGCCGTGGGAGATGAAATTATATAAATATAATGTGTGTAGCCCACACTTATATAAGTATTACTGTCTGTTTGACAAGGGCTAGTACATCACTCGGCCACCACCCTCTGAGTTCTACAAGGTTTAGTTTAACCACATAGTATGGTTGCCTACCAGTTTTATAAAAGACATATGTGCTGGAGGTAAACTGAGGAATCTACAGCCGAGGATTGAGTGTCCGAATTCCTAACCTTGAGTGCCTTACGCGTCATGGCTTTAAAATGCACAGTTGCAACTTTTAAAGAGATATGTCTGTAATAGTAAAACAAATATAAAAATGAGAAACTGTGCATAAAAGTAAAATTAGCATTAAAAATAAATGCATAAGATCTGAAATTAAATTAAAAAAAAAATATATGATGGGATGGCAAGGTTATGGAGGCACTATTGGTGAGTTCACAATAGTCTGGAGCCATATAATAATGTAATAACCTTGAACTACGAATTGCTCGCCACCATCCTGGCATAGTTAATGACACTGGGTTGGTCAGGAAAAAAAATATCGCACGTTATGAAGATGTACGTGAAACACAATATTCGTGGAACTAGGTGTATAAGTACGTTGTCTCAGTGCAGCACGAGTGGTCGTTTGTATGAGTGTCAGTTCTCATATTCCTTCTGCAGCAGGAATAAATGTGAATGCATAGGCCGGACATACATACAAATGTAGATATGTCGATTTACACTGTGACATCGCCTTAGGATCATTCACTGCTAAAAAAAAATAGTGAGCAGTGATCAACACTACTAAAGTTCAGTTTGTTTATCCAGGGTCATGGGTGTGTCATTACATGCATTGGGAATGGTGCCATATGTCATGCCGTGAAAACGCATTGGAATGTGAATTAAAATAGTTTTCTGTTGCATCGCTTATATTAAAATGAAGACAAAAACAAAAAACAAATACACAATTGTGGCATGCGGTAGCTTTGATTCTGGGACAAGAGAAACAAAAAAAAAATGTGTTTTGAAAATTTGGGGTTAAATCAAGAGTGTGTACAGGCAAGAGATGGGCATCCACACGCCTTAAGCATGTGTTAATTAAATCAGCAATGAGCTTGTCAGGGAAAGATACCTACCGGGAGTCTCTGGTCACAACTCTGTACATGATGGTCGTTTATGCACTGGGATCTAGGCAGCATTGCAATCCAGTCCTGTCTGTGAAACTGAGCAGCCCTTTCGAGGAGCCACTCTGCTCACCCCACATGGGAAGGGGGCAAGAAAAGGTGCCCTAGACATTACCTGCCTAAAAACCCAACTTGACTGTGCAACCGCACCCAGTAAGGTCATCCTTATCCCGTCAAAAACACAGTCAAACTCACAGATCCAAAAACAAAACAAAAAACATACAACCTCTTATGGTCGCTACATGGAATGTCAGGACCCTTCTGGATACTGGCACAAATGAGCATCCAGGAAGAATAACTGCCCATGTGGCAAAAGAGCTGATAACATCGATATAGCAGCCATCAGTGACCCCCAGCTCCCAGATGAGGGCCAGCTCACAGCACGGGGGTCTGGCTATACCTTCTTCTGGAAGGGCAAGCTGCTGTGAAGAGAAACGGCATTTATGGAGTTGGCTTTGCCATCCGCCAACCCATCTTACAAAGGCTAACTGAAATGCCTACTCGGATCAACGAGCGCCTCATGACGCTTCGAGTCCCACTGAATCACTCACGGCATGCCTTTTTCATCAGTGCATACGCCCCAACACTGGATTTAGAGGAAGACATCAAGGAGGCCTTTTACGCTGACCTTAACAGAGTGCTAACCGCTATCCACAGAGAAGACAAGGTTGTGCTCCTTGGCTACTTCAATGCCAGAGTTGGCAAGTGTAATGCCAACGGCCTACTCTTCCTCAGCAAGTGTGCTGTGCACAGCCTCACTGTCACCAACGCCTTGTTTCGGCAGGCCGACAAGTTCAAGGGTTCGTGGCAGCACCCACGATCAAAACACTGACATCTCATTGACTACATCATTGTTAGAGAAAGAGATCGCTGGGATGTCCTCATCACCAGTGCCATGCGTGGCTCATACCATTATGACACTGATCATCGACTTGTCAGAGCCAAGCTCTCACTTCACGTCGCCCCAAAATGGCGAAGGCAGCAAGCCTCCAGGAGAGGTTTTAATACGAAACGTCTGGAGGACCCAGCAGTAGCACATGCTTTCAGAGAGCAGCTCGAACATGGACTTATAAACAACCCTATAGCAAACAACGCGAATTCCAGTGCCGAATGGGTTACTGTCAACACTGTTATGACAAAAACTTGCAGAGTGACCCTTGTCCAGATCAAAAGAATACACCAGGACTGGTTTGATGAAAATGACCGGCAATCGATGATAAACATGCTGCTTGTACAGACTGGTAGAGCAACCCTCAGTCCCACCAAGGCTCATACTTTCCGCAAGAAGAAAGCGGCAGCTCAGCGGGAAATTCGCATTCTAAAGAATGACTGGCTCAAAATTAAGCATGTGAAGCACAAAAACTTGCAGATCAGCACAAGATGTAAGAGTTTTTCAATTCCATTAAAGCATTTTATGGGCCAACCACTCGTGGCGCAGCCCTCCTCTGCTCATCTGACGGTAATTTCTTAATTAAAAATGATGAAGGCCTCTTTCAGCACTGGAGCACTACCATTCATTGGTCAACCGAAACACCGATGTGGATGTCCTGACAATCCAGGAGGTCCCTCATCATCCAGAGCTGACCCACCTCATCTATCCTCCATCCCTGTCTGAGGTAGCTACTGCCATCAAACAAATGAAAAATAACAAGACCTCATGGCCTGATGTAGTCCCAGCCGAGGTGTATAAAGCAGGACGACATCTGCTTACCAGCCGCTGGTTTCCTCTCACTCCTGGAGAAAAGATGGGAGAAGAAGGAAATCCCCCAAGTTCTTAAAGATGAATCCATCGTCAATATTTTTAAGAGCAAGGGAGACCTGTCAGACTGTGGCAACTACCGCGGGATCTTGCTGCTGTCCGTAAATGGCTAGATTATCGCTCAAGTTCTCCTAAATAGACTTCTTCCTGAGGCGGAAAACTTCCTTCCAAAATCTCAATGTGGCTTTATACCATCACGTGGGACCACTAACAGGATCTTTGCTGCCCGCCAGATACAAAAAAAGTGCAGAGAACCTGTACATGGCTTTCATCGACCTAACCACGGCCTTCTACACGGTCAACAGGGAAGCCCTCTGGTGGACCCTCAGCCGTTTTGGCTGCCCACCAAAATTAATCTCCATTGTGAGGCAACTCCACGATGGTATGAACGGCAGTGTCCTGCACAGCGGCACCCAGTCTGTTCTTCCCCATCCAAACAGGGGTTAAGCAAGGGTGTGTACTAGCACCAACTCTTTTTTCTAAATTCTTGGCTGCCTTCCTTACTTGTGCCATTGCCAATTTAGCCGGCGGGATGGAAATCGACTACCGGGTCTTTTCAACATAAGGCGACTCCAGGCAAGAAAAAAGGTGTCGGCAGCTTCCATTACTGAACTTTAGCATGCAGAAGACCTCACACTTGTTGTACACACTGAACAAGACCTACAGGAGATTCTAAACACCTACGCAGATGCGTAAGCGCACTTCCGCCTTGAGGTGAATGTACGTAAGACTCAGATTCTCTTTCAACTTGCCCCAGGTTTAGGCACACCTCCAGCACGGATCAGATGTGCATCTCAAGCCTTTGACGGACTCTGAAACCGTGTCTTCAGCTGTAGGGATTTAAAATTATCTACAAAGCTGCATGTATAACGAGCAGTGGTCCACCCCACACTGCTATATGGCAGTGAGACATGGGTCACATACAGGAAGCACCTCAAGGCACTTGAAAACTTTCACCAACGTAGTCTACATTCCATCCCCCGAGTGTGCTGGGAAGACAAGAGAACAATTGTCAGTATTCTTGCTGACACCAACTTTGGAGCATCAATGATACCATTATCCATGAACAGCTATGCTGGAATGGCATGTTACCCGCATGGATGACAATAGACTGCCAAGGCAGCTACTTTATAGCCACCTAACGAATAGTAAACGGAACACCGGCGGGCAATTGAAAAGGTATAAGGATAGTCTTAAGACAAACCTGAAAAAGTGCCATAGCTAGATGATCATCATACTCGATTCCGAGTGACAGCAAAGAAGTAGTAGTAGTAGTAGTAGTAGTAGTAGTAGTAGAATTTACAGATGCCATTGCTCTAAGGTACGGTCGGCCAGTAGAAGGTTTGCCCTCCCAATGCGTGTGTGGCTCTTCCTATGATGGCGATCACGCCATGGTGCAGGAAGGGGGGGCTTCATATGCATGAGGCATGACGAGGTAAGGATCTCACAGCAAATATGTTGAAGGAAATCTGCCGGGATATCATGGTAGAACCGACCCTCCTTCCATTGGACGGTGAGATCTTCCAACACAGGACTTCAAACACATCTAACGAAGCCAGTGTGGACGTCAGTGCTCGAGGATTCTGGATGCGGGGACAGCGAGCTTTCTTCGACATCAGGATTTTTTATCCCATGGCCGCATGTCACCGTAACCTAGCTCTAGATGCTGCACATAAGAGGAACGAAAAAGACAAGAGAAGGGCATATGGGGAGAGAATTGAAAACGTTGATCAAGGCAGCTTCACTCCTCTAGTGTTCACAACCTCCTGTGGGATGGGACCAAGTGCAAGATGTTTCTACGCCAGACCTGCGGAGTTGATCTCCGAACAGAAGCAGCAGCCAGAAGTTATGTTACAGCCTGGATGAGATGTCGACTGCCTTTCTCTCACCTTCGGTCGGCTTTGCCTGCCTCAGGGAACGAGAGCTTCTGCCCCAACCCCGACAACTGCTGCAGATATTGACTATGATGCTACTGTCACTGAATGCGGCATAGATCTGCGGCTCAACTAATTTAACACAGATAGGTAGCTACTTATGTATTTGGATATTTAATATTAAGGTATTAAATGGTGGCGAAGGTGTGGCTATTGGGGAGGCTGGAGGCCACGCTAAAAAAGTAGTAGTAGTAGTAGTAGCAGTGTGTGTGTGTGTGTGTGTGTGTAAATGTGGAGCTCTGTGTTTAAGTGTGGATATGTGTGTGCAAGTGTGAATGAGCTAGTGTAGATATTGATGGGTGTGTGTGTAAGTGTGTAGGGGTGAGTGTAAATACGGATGGGAAGGTATAAGTGTGGAAGGGTGGGCGTGAGTGTGGAAGGGTGTGTGTGTAAGTTAAGAGGAGTACGTGTAGGTGTGTAAGGATGTATGCAAGTGTGGAAGGGTGTGTGTAAGTGTGGATCGGTGCGTGTACGTATGGATGGGTGTTTGTAAGTGTGAAGGGATGTATGTATGTGTCAAGGGGAGTGTGTAAGTGCGAAGAGGTATGTGTAAGTGTGGACATGTGTGTGTGTGTGTGTAAGTGTGGATGGGTGTGTGTAAGTGTGGAGGGATGTTTGTGAAAGTGTGGATGGTGTGTGTAAGTGTGCAAGTGTATGTGTTTGTGCAAGTGTAAAGATGTATATGTAAGTGTGAATGGGTGTGTGTAAGTGCAAAGAGGTATGTGTAAGTGTAGAAGTGTGTGTGTGTGTGTGTGTGTGTGTGTGTGTGTGTGTGTGTGTGTGTGTAAGAAGTGTGGATGGGTGTAAGTAAGTGTGGATGGTGTGTGTAAGTGTGGATGGGTGTGTGTACGTGTGGAGTAGTCCATTTACTGTATATTTTCCAAGGGAGGACCTTTCACCCCAGCCGTGAGCTAGGCCCAGCAGGTCCCGAGGTCCCATCTTGCTGAGCCTCCCAATGAGTCACTACCACACTGAATCACCACCCACTGAGTTACCACCCACTGAGTCACCGACCACTGAATCATCGCCTACTGAGTCACAGCCACTGAATCACTACCCACTGAGTCACCACCCACTGAGTCACCGTCCACTGAATCACCACCCACTGAATCACCGTACACTGAGTCACCGCCCACTGAATCACCGCCCACCACTGACTCACCAGGAAGACAGATCCCTTGAGATCAATGACAGCACACAGCTCCGCCCATCGTGATTTAACTCGCTGTGATAAACTGGAGCTGAAATATTCAGTGTATTCGTAACTTATGCCTCTGAAAATGTAAACTTTTATTTTCCGTACAGTTGTAGTTGGTTAATGGAGAAACCATCTGTCGGTCTGTACGTGAACGGTTAAAGTAGAAAAATTGTCACAAAGGACAAATATTGTCTATATTGTTGGTATATACAGTATGTGGAAGAAGATTTGATTTTGTTGTTGCTTGTAAAGTATATTTTTATTGTGCACCCTGTACACTTCATCCTGTGAGTGTAGCGCAAAAGGATTACAGAGTAGGGTTTACAAAGGGTCATAATAATTAACCCGGTTGTCAGGATATTATGGCACCGAAAGTTACACAGTATTTCCTCATTTACATTATTTGTTTAGTTCTATACATAAAGGGTAACTTATTCACAAATGTGTGAGAACAGGCGTGTGAGGCAGTATGTCTGGCTCACACTTTGTTATTCACATTTACGGGAGTACCAAGCACATTGCGTATTTGGTTCTGTACATGAACCGGATATAGTTACTGAGTGCAAAAAAGTGGATACAATCTAATATGTCGGCTATCTTGCCATTAGGAGATGAAGTGTTGTGCCATTTCACACAGTGTGCTTGGACCTGTTCCTGTGCTGTCTTATCTTCACACAGTCGAGGACGGGAGAAGTGTGTGGCCATATGTATGGCCACACACTTTACATTTTAGTTTTTGTTTACATCTGCTTGAGGAACATACTGCCAGAGGTACTTATATCCTAATCCTTAATCTAGCGGTTGTATAAATATCTTGTAATCTAGCGCGGATCTTGCTTTGCTCCATATACATGTTTCACTTGATACATCTCATCATGGTAACGTCCAGGATCGACTAGTGCCTGTTTGCACTTGCTCATTTGCGTCAAACTCATCAATAAAGTTCTTTTTCCTAATTACAGTTTTAAGGGTTCTTTTGACAGACCCCAAATTGTATTCAACGGTGTCTTTGTTAGACGCGAGTTTGGCGAGGCATCAACTCTGTCATGTTTTATGAGGCCTATGTGGAGAGGATCCACAGCAGTTTGACCCTGATACCCCCCGGTCAACAAGGCACGCATATTGTGTCTGCTTCAGAGACAAGATCGTGACAACCTGGTCGAGGGTGGCAAGGGCAAGTAGTGAGGATAGAGAGATCAGTGATGATGAGACTGTCAGTAAACAGTGGCTCTACTGAATTTATTAGGCTGTGAGTATAAAGTAAACCAATCTAGCTTCTAGAGTGGATGCCCAGTTGTTAATTCTAACTCCTTTCTCAATTATATTACTGTCAGGTTGAGTCAGCCAACAAAGGCACTTCCAGCCTCCCACAGGCGGTGCTTTAGAGATCCAACAGTGTAGATGGTCTGTGTGATATTATCATCAGTCTGTAGAGTGTGTATGTGTTCAAGGGCTCTCAATTTGGCAGTGTGTTGGAGATAAATGCTTGGTATAATTAATTTTTTAGGCGGATACGTCGGTATTGTGATATCGAAGGGAACTGTCCGCCAGGGTGGCAGGAAGCGCTGTTGTGTCTCAACTTTGTACAGGTGGTCTAGTCCAAATATCTTCATATGTGTAGCTGTAGTTTGGATCCATTTAGACTCAGTAGTCCCATGGTTCATACATTCTAGCAATTTTAAGGAAACAATGTTATCAGGATCACCACGCAGAAGCCCCAGGGCTATCATGAGGTTGACTTCAATTATTCTGTCTTTAACACTGGGTATACCAATTTCTTTCCTCATATTAAGTACTTTAGTGCTCATGGGACATCCTAGGATAATTCTGAGGGCTTTATTTTGCATTTTCTCGAGCTTGTCAACGCCTTTCCCGTCACGAATGACCAGGGCTGGTGCGTGGTAATCTATCAGAGATCTTATATAGCCTAGGTACATTGTTTTAACAAGTCTAATATTAGCACCATAGTGCGGGCTGTACCCCGCTACACTTCTAAGAGGTCTCAGTCTGTCAGTACATTGGCGGGTTAGCTGTTGTATGGCAGGTAGGGTACAAGGGACGGAAACACCAAGATATTTAAAAGAAGAAACATAGTCAATAGTGTTGTTACCTATCTTGAACTTGGCGGGGCCGCGTTTGCGGTTCCCAGCTTGTTTGTTGAACACCTTAGTTTTCTCAGTGGAGATAATAAGACCGAGGTGTTCACAGGCTGCGTATACATGGTTCAGGGTGGTTTGCATTTCACGATGAGTTTTAGTATGTATAAGAATATCATCAGCATAGCTGATTGAGATATTGCTGGGGTTGTCTGGTATTAAATTTAATAATGCATCCATAAGAACATTGAACAAAGTGGGGCTAAGTACTCCACCTTGAGGGGTACCAAGTTGCATATCTTTAACTTCACTTTTGTAACGCTGAAACAGTGCAGCAGCCCTTCTGTTGGTTAGGTAACCACTTATCCAGTGTAACAGCCTACCTCCTATATCCATTTTGGCTAGTTCGTACAGTATCAGTTGCCTATTGGCAATATCAAATGCAGCTTTTAGGTCAAGAAATGTGGTGTATCTGTGCCTTTCATCACCATGCACAGTTAGGAATGTGGTGATGCAATTAGAAGAAGAGAGGTGGTGTCCGGCAAGGCCAAGAGAGAGAGAGAGAGAGAGAGAGAGAGAGAGAGAGAGAGAGAGAGAGAGAGAGAGAGAGAGAGAACTTCCCAGTTTTATTACATATTGTCACACTGTTTCATACGAAGTTAATGACTCTCGGACTAAGGATTCTGTCCCGGGATCTCGGGATTCCGCCTAATAAATAGCTAACTCAATTCCCAGGACAAATTTTGAAAATTCCGGGATTTTCCTAATTTTAATAATCCTTCTCTAAGCAACCTAAATTAGCATGTATGTTACTTAAATAAATAAATAAATAAATAAATAAATAAATAAATAAATAAATAAATAAATAAATAAATAAATAAATATATAAATAAATAAATAAATAAATAAATAAATAAATATATAAATAAATAAAAAGTATGTTGCTAAATTACTAACAAGTTACGACTTGCAAGAGTCGAGACGAGAGCATTCCTGTCACACGAATATGGCCTGACGAGCACATTGTGTCTCCTGTATGTTACACGAGCATCTCAGTGCAGGTCTGGGGGCCTGAGAAGAAGGGAATGTCTACTATAATTTTGTCAAAGGTCTAACTATGATATATTATGTGCTATACTATTTTATATGAAGATATTACCCAGTAAAATAAGTAGTATTTTGCAGGATGTATCAATTCTTGTTCCTATTATCCTAAGAAGTGCTATTAAATTGCAACGCTATGCTGCATTGTTCTTTTTCGTTCATATTTCCTGAATCCAGAAAAAAAAAATCCTGGGAAACCAGAAACCCTATCTCGGACACTGCTCATTGTCGATAATAAAAAAATTCTAAATCTTATAACTCAGCTACTGGAACACAGAGTATTTTCTCTACAGAAAGGAAATAAATAGACTGATGTCATCCAGGTCAATTATAATCTATGATATTTGAAATTGAGTCTCCTATCATACCTCACCGAAATGCTCTCACCAGGCACGAGGTCACAAGAAGATGTGACCTAAATATCTTAATAAATTCTCTGCACAAGGACTGACACACCGTATAACAGAGAGAGGCACGCACGCACGCATAGCACAGGTGTAAAGATCACAATAAGATCCTGTACACAGCCGAGAGAGCCTCTCCTCGGCCACAGAGGATAAAGATCAGCCTTGTCTGGCAGCCTTCGTGTTTAAACAGCTCGGAGCGTCAGGCAGGATACGTTCCTCGGTATTAAAGGATGGGAAACACAGTCCTGTAACTATATTCCTAGTTGAGTGAAATACATCTTTTGAGCAGAAAGTGAAGAGCATGAATTAAAAAAGAAAATTTATTATCAAGTTTACGTTAAATTCAGAAAAAAAATATAAGTGTGAACCAATAGAGAATACGAGATGACGTTGAGTTGTGGAGGGATATGCTATGATCTCACATACACACACACACACACACACACACACACACACACACGCGCGCGCGCGTGCCTAAAATAGTTTCAGTAAAGAAGACATCAGCTGGGAAGGGTACAAAGGGTAGGGTATCAGGTCAGCAACACTGGCACCACTACTTCACCACCACAACCTATAGTCAGGGAATGTACCGTACAAATATTTCACTGTTGAATGCCAGTTATCATTTGCCATTCGTAAAGTTTCAAAGATATGAAAAAGAAAATAGCTAATTAGTTTGAGTAAGTTGAAGAATGATAACAAGCAACTGATAACTTATCAGAAAGAAAACAGCTGATGGCACTGATGGAGGCGACCAGCTGACAGCATATAAGACGAGACGAGCAGTAGATAGCACTTAGGCACCAGCTGCGTGAAGTATAAGTCAAGTATTAACCAGCTGTCCCTTGTTTTAGTGTATATAGACAAGGAAGGTTAACCACCATGCATCTCACCTTACCTCTATTGTTGTGCCTGGTGGGGGTGAGCACCGTGCTAGGCCGGAGACGTAGAGGCAGTGGCTTCATGTACCCTCCCAAGCACCTACTTGATGCCTCACACCTTCCCCCTGCCCAATGGTTCACTCAGGTCCTCGACCACTCCGAGCCTGCCGACACACGAACATGGCAACAGGTAATATATATTTTTTTCTTCTATTAATGCAAAATCAATTAAAAGTGTGGTGTAGTGAGGGTCACACAATTCATTTTTTTGTACCGTACACATAAAACTATCTTCCCCATTGGAGGTTTTGTAATGTTCTGTACTGTAATGCATTGTATGGTATCAAGTTACGCAAGACATCATTTATTTCAAGTTCCATCCACAATCTCAAGTCAGAAACAAAAACATCACTGATAACATAAATTAGTGGCACGTTTGTACAAGGTTCTAAATTACCTTATAATATAAACCAAATATCCAATACTACATAACAAAACCTTTCAACAACAACAGCTAGTGCTTCTTAATACTCTGGTGGGGAGAGTTTAATACTACCTCTGTCACAGCCACTTCGGTAATTATTCGTGTTTTGCCTTTTCCCCTCATTTGATGAACAAAATGTTTTTCTGGTGTATTGACATAGCTCCCCGGGGGGCTCCTCTCCCCGGACTATGCCATATTAAACAGAAAGTACTTATTTTGATATTTTGTACCAATGAAAGCAACTTTGTTGAAGCGTCACGGTATAATTTTACGTTTTTTTTTTTTTTTGGACGTGAGAGTACGCTCGGGCCGAGTAGGTCGGTTGTAAGCAAACAGTGCAGACGACAACATGCACTGACAACGGCAGATACCTAATGTTTGAGGGTAAATATATTAAAAACTAAGCATTTGCACAAGAAACGTTGCTCTTAAATATCGATTTGAAATTAAAAAAAAATATAACATATTTAGGGTAGTCAGAAGCACTCGAATAGGAATGAGTGAAAGACGAATATTAACCGACACTTTCTGCTGTAAACATTATCTAGGGTTATGATGAAGGTGTGTGTGTAAGGTGAAGTTAACTATAGTGGTTACCTGTTTCTCTTACGAGTGTAAGGTGAAGTTAACTATAGTGGTTACCTGTTTCTCTTACGAGTGCAAGGTGAAGTTAACTATAGTGGTTACCTGTTTCTCTTACGAGTGCAAGGTGAAGTTAACTATAGTGGTTACCGGTTTCTCTTACGAGTGCAAGGTGAAGTTAACTATACAGTAGAAGGTAAAGATTTATAAAAAAAAGGTTGAAGGAAATATTAAAGTTAACGTTAGGTTTGAGAGATATATGATAATTTAATTTTCTTTTTTCTATGGTTAAAGGTGGATTTTTTCTAGTTTAAACATTAGAGATATTAAAGTTTGGGTTTCTGTGATTTGACAATACCAAACTCGACCTTCTGCCAAACTTAACCAATCATACTTGAATCAACCCAATCGTCTCTGTACAAACCTTCTAATCCCATATTATCTGTTCACAACTAATGTGTGGACAACCTGAAGGTGTAGCAACTTGAAGGTTGGCAACTTCAAGGTTGGCAACTTAAAGGTTGGCAACTTCAAGGTTGGCAACTTAAAGGTTGGCAACTTAAAGGTGTGGTCAGTATTGAAGTCTCACATACATAGACAGTATATTAAAAGTTTTGTGTCATTATTAGCAAAGATATGTTTATCATACATGGTTTAACAAGGTTTACGCTTATATCTGATAGGTTTATTGTACTTAGGATGTGTCAACACAACAGGAGGAAGTGTCCAGTAACTGACACTGGCGATCTGTAGATGACAGGTAAAACGATAAATAAAGTAACTACCTATCCCTCTATGGCTGACAGGTAACAGATACACAAAGTAACTATCTCTGCTGGCAGGTAAATTGATATTAATACTGAAATAGTTTATTTTGCCAGAAAAATACAGATACTGAGTCGATAATAATAACAATGATGACATGGCTGAGCCAATTGAGAGCCTGAGCTCCCTTAATAACACCTTTTATATACTGTACATTTATCTCAAGGAAGCATTATGTAACATTTAGTATCATCTGGAATAGTACACGTAACATGGTGGTAGTAAGAACATATCAGAATATTATTACGATTATCACTTCGGTTTTATTTATTTATTTTATTTTTACATTTATATAATAAGTATGTACATATTTTACAGTGTTGTTGATAATTATACATTAAAATGATAAGGGAGGAAGTAATACAACTTGGGGTTGTGTTAAGGTGAAACAAGGAGCACAGAAACTGTCAGTATCATGTCTTGACGGCAAATATATAAATATTGCAAAGGTAATTTATATCTATCTATTTGAGAATATATGATATAATGGTTTTGGTGGTACAATAAAAGTAGAAATATAAAGTAGGTATTACAAAAATATTAATGCTTAGACAATATATATTTTTTAAGAGATAATTTAAAGGAAAGAAGCATAGTCTTTGCTCTGATGCTGACAGGTACCAGATAGATAAAGTAACTATCTGTCTCTCTGTGGCTGACAGGTAACAGATAGATAAAGTAACTATCTTTCTCTCTGTGGCTGACAGGTAACAGATAGATAAAGTAACTATCTGTCTCTCTGTGACTGACAGGTAACAGATAGATAAAGTAACTATCTGTCTCTCTGTGGCTGACAGGTAACAGATAGATAAAGTAACTATCTTTCTCTCTGTGGCTGACAGGTAACAGATAGATAAAGTAACTATCTGTCTCTGTGACTGACAGGTAACAGATAGATAAAGTAACTATCTCTCTCTCTGTGGCTAACAGGTAACAGATAGATAAAGTAACTATCTGTCTCTCTGTGGCTAACAGGTAACAGATAGATAAAGTAACTATCTGTCTCTCTGTGGCTGACAGGTAACAGATAAATAAAGTCACTATCTCTCTCTCTGTGGCTGACAGGTAACAGATAGATAAAGTAACTATCTGTCTCTCTGTAGCTGACAGGTAACAGATAGATAAAGTAACTATCTGTCTCTCTGTGGCTGATAGGTAACAGATAAATAAAGTAACTATCTGTCTCTCTGTGTCTGAGGTAAGACACTACCTGTGGGATGGGATACTCAGGGTTGGCGGAGATAAACAGTGTCTAGGTGAGAGTCTCATCAGGTGAGCCAAGTGTCTCCTTATCTCTCCCACACCTGCTTCTTCTCATGCACCTCCCTCACATTGGCTGTCTCACACTCTGGCTGTATCCCTTACACTGGCTGTCTCCTAAACACTGGCTTTCTCTACCAAACTGGCTGTTTTACCCTCTCGCTGGTTATCTCCCTCACACTGGCTGTCTCCCTTACACTGGCTGTCTCCCTCACACTGGCTGTCTCCCTTACACTGGCTGTCTCCCTCACACTGGCTGTCTCCCTTACACTGGCTGTCTCCCTCACATTTATGATAGTACTGGTTATATGTATAGTGAAGTGGTAATGCTCTTATTAACTTTACAAGAATTTACTATGTATATTTTATACAAAGTTATGACATACTACAGAAACTGTATAAAAATGTCTTCGAGTTTTTTCTCTGTGTACTCTTTACATGGATGTAATCTTAAAAAATATTGAATTTGTGTTCCGAATACATATTAGGAGCGTTTAGAACTATTTCATGTTATGTCGCACAATATTTCACATTTGAGATGGAACTGAATTTCTTTTACTTTTCAGAAATATTATACGAATGACTCTTTCTATAAGCCCGGAGGACCTGTTTTTCTTATGATCTGTGGAGAAGGACCAGCTGACCCTTGGTGGGTGGTGGGGGCATATTGGGTCAACTATGCCAGGGACCATAATGCCTATATGTTATTCCTTGAGCATCGATTCTATGGCCAGAGCTACCCTACTGAGTGAGTCTTTTATTCTACTGAAAATATTTATTTGGGTGTAAACCATTTACTTTTGCACATCGTCATCTAGTGAGTAGTTCCTCACACTGAGACAGAGATACTCATTGTTTCCTCACACTGAGACAGAGTTACTCATTGTTTCCTCACACTGAGACAGAGATACTCATTGTTTTCTCACACTGAGAGAGATACTCATTTTTTCCTCACACTGAGAGAGATACTCATTGCTTCCTCACACTGAGACAGAGATACTCATTGTTTTCTCACACTGAGAGAGATACTCATTTTTTCCTCACACTGAGACAGAGATACTCATTGTTTCCTCACACTGAGACAGAGTTACTCATTGTTTCCTCACACTGAGACAGAGATACTCATTGTTTCCTCACACTGAGACAGAATTACTCATTGTTTCCTCACACTGAGACAGAGATACTCATTTTTTCCTCACACTGAGACAGAGATACTCATTGTTTCCTCATACTGAGACACAGTTACTCATTGTTTCCTCACAGTGAGACAGAGATATTCATTGTTTCCTCACACCGAGACATAGATACTAATTGGTTCCTCACACTTAGACAGATGATATTCATTGTTTCCTCACACTGAGACAGAGTTACTCATTGTTTCCTCACACTGAAACAGAGATACTCATTGTTTCCCCACACTGAGACAGAGTTACTCATTGTTTCCTCATACTGAGACAGAGTTACTCATTGTTTCCTCACACTGAGACAGAGATATTCATTGTTTCCTCACACCGAGACATAGATACTCATTGGTTCCTCACACTTAGACAGATGATATTCATTGTTTCCTCACACTGAGACAGAGTTACTCATTGTTTCCTCACACTGAGACAGAGATACTCATTTTTTCCTCACACTGAGACAGAGATACTCATTGTTTCCTCATACTGAGACAGAGTTACTCATTGTTTCCTCACAGTGAGACAGAGTTACTCATTGTTTCCTCACACTGAGACAGAGTTACTCATTATTTCCTCACACTGAGACAGAGATATTCATTGTTTCCTCACACCGAGACATAGATACTCATTGGTTCCGCACACTTAGACAGATGATATTCATTGTTTCCTCACACTGAGACAGAGTTACTCATTGTTTCCCCACACTGAGACAGAGATACTCAATGGTTCCTCACACTGAGACAGAGATACTCATTTTTTCCTCACACTGAGACAGAGATACTCATTGTTTCCTCATACTGAGACAGAGATACTCATTGTTTCCTCACACTGAAACAGAGATACTCATTGATTCCTCACACTGAGACAGAGTAACTCATTATTTCCTCACACTGAGACATAGATATTCATTGTTTCCTCACACTGAGACAGAGTTACTCATTGTTTCCTCACACTGAGACAGAGATACTCATTGGTTCCCCACACTGAGACAGAGATATTCATTGTTTCTTCACTCTGAGACAGAGATACTCATTGTTTCCTCACACTGAGACAGAGATATTGATTGTTTCCTCACACTGAGACAGAGTTACTCATTGTTTCCTCACATTGAGACAGAGATACTCATTGGTTCCCCACACTGAGACAGAGATATTCATTGTTTCCTCACACTGAGACAGAGATACTCATTGTTTCCTCATACTGAGACAGAGATAATTGGTTCCTCACACTGAGACAGAGATACTCAATGGTTCCTCACACTGAGACAGAGATACTCATTGGTTCCCCACACTGAGACAGAGATACTCATTTTTTCCTCACACTGAGACAGAGTTACTCATTGTTTCCTCACACTGAGACAGAGATACTCATTGTTTCCTCACACTGAGACAGAGTTACTCATTGTTTCCTCACACTCAGACAGAGTTACTCATTGTTTCCTCACACTGAGACAGAGTTACTCATTGTTTCCTCACACCGAGACATAGATACTCATTGGTTCCTCACACTTAGACAGAGATACTCATTGTTTCTTCACACTGAGACAGAGTTACTCATTGTTTCCTCACACTGAGACAGAGATACTCATTTTTTCCTCACACTGAGACAGAGATACTCATTGTTTCCTCATACTGAGACAGAGTTACTTATTGTTTCCTCACACTGAGACAGAGATACTCATTGTTTCCTCACACCGAGAGAGTTACTCATTTTTTCCTCACACTGAGACAGAGATACTCCTTGTTTCCTCACACTGAGAGAGATACTCATTTTTTCCTCACACTGAGACAGAGTTGCTCATTGTTTCCTCACACTGAAACAGACTTACTCATTTTTTCCTCACACTGAGAGAGATACTCAATTTTTCCTCACACTGAGACAGAGTTACTCATTGTTTCCTCACACTGAGACAGAGATACTCATTTTTTCCTCACACTGAGACAGAGATACTCATTGTTTCCTCATACTGAGACAGAGTTACTTATTGTTTCCTCACACTGAGACAGAGATACTCATTGTTTCCTCACACTGAGACAGAGTTACTCATTTTTTCCTCTCACTGAGACAAAGATACTCATTTTTTCCTCACACTGAGACAGAGATACTCATTGTTTCCTCATACTGAGACAGAGTTACTCATTGTTTCCTCACAGTGAGAGAGATATTCATTGTTTCCTCATACTGAGACAGAGTTACTCATTTTTTCCTCTCACTGAGACAGAGATACTCATTTTTTCCTCACACTGAGACAGAGATACTCATTGTTTCCTCATACTGAGACAGAGATACTAATTGGTTCCTCACACTTAGACAGAGATACTCATTTTTTCCTCACACTGAGACAGAGATACTCATTGTTTCCTCATACTGAGACAGAGATAATTGGTTCCTCACACTGAGACAGAGATACTCAATGGTTCCTCACACTGAGACAGAGATACTCATTGGTTCCCCACACTGAGACAGAGATACTCATTTTTTCCTCACACTGAGACAGAGTTACTCATTGTTTCCTCACACTGAGACAGAGATACTCATTGTTTCCTCACACTGAGACAGAGTTACTCATTGTTTCCTCACACTCAGACAGAGTTACTCATTGTTTCCTCACACTCAGACAGAGATACTCATTGTTTCCTCACACTGAGACAGAGTTACTCATTGTTTCCTCACACTGAGACAGAAATACTCATTGTTTCCTCACACTGAGACAGAGTTACTCATTGTTTCCTCACACTCAGACAGAGTTACTCATTGTTTCCTCACACTGAGACAGAGTTACTCATTGTTTCCTCATTGTGAAAAAGCGGTGCTCATTGTTTCCTCACAGTGAAAAAGAGGTACTCATTGTTTCCTCACACTGAGACAGAGATATTCATTGTTTCCTCACACTGAGACAGAGTTACTCATTGTTTCCTCACACTGAGACAGAGTTACTCATTGTTTCCTCATTGTGAAAAAGCGGTGCTCATTGTTTCCTCACAGTGAAAAAGAGGTACTCATTGTTTCCTCACACTGAGACAGAGATATTCATTGTTTCCTTACCCTGAGACAGAGATACTCAGTGTTTCCTCACACTGAGACAAAGATACTCATTGTTTCCTCACACTTAAACAAAGTTTTTCGCTGGTCACTGTTCCCTTTTAATACCATCAAATATTATTCACACATGCATCATCATCTTGCGTGCACAATCATTTATTATACTAAACAAAGCATTATATCTGATTTCGTATGATGAAAAAGTACAGTTTGCCTGGACCATTTGTTTGGATAAGGTCACTTTATTATAGGGAGGTAATACGGTTATGTTAACTAGCTTATACACTCCCAATTTTCTTAGGTTAATTACATGGCATTACTAAGGATGGAAATATCTGAAGTAACATTGGTTGGATCACGTAAAAAATAGCCTTCGTCCTCCCCCAGCTTATTTCACCTTAAGATTAATCACCCTAACAGTTACTTCATCTAACCTAATGCTAACGTGACTTAACCTAATATAACCTAACCTAACGATAAACTAACCAAACCTTATTTAACCTAATATAATGCCCTTCTAACCTAATGCTATCCTAACGTAACGTAACGTAACCTAACCTAACCTAACCTAAGCTAACCTAACCTAACCTAACCTAACTTAACCTAACCTAACCTCCACATAGCGTTTGGGTGCATAATCATCAGGTGAAATAAACTAAGGTACCACCTAATGTTAGCGTAATCTATTTAATGTACCTAACTCAGCTCCTCATTAAGACAGACTAGAGACACAAATAAGAATCAAATAATGAAATAAATGAATCAATATCAGCTGAAAACTATTAGTGTAAATTTAAGTCACACCATGAACTAGTGTGAGAGAAGGATAAAAGGTGAACTGGAATCTGTGAGTGACATTGAAGAGAATTAGCAGATTAATTATTCAACTCTTACCTGAGGATTAACTTCATCAAACTTACAGACAATCATCTGATTCCTTCTAATTTATCTTAAATTATCTATCAGAACAAAATTTGTTTTGGGATATAGAATTGCTATATGAATGTTATTGTTCTTGTTAAAATAAAATTCGCACAAGTCTGCCACGAAGCAAAAGAATTAATTTAACTTATTGTTTTCTTTAAATTTTTCCAGGGATGCGTCTGTAAAAAACTTGGCTTACCTGACCACTGAACAAGCTCTGGCAGATGTGGCAAACTTTATCGGGGGTATGAAAGAGAGTCTTGGTTTTGAGGATAACAAGTGGATAGCTTTTGGTGGATCTTATGCCGGGGCGCTAGCTGCCTGGGTCCGCCTCAAGTACCCGCACCTGATACATGGAAGTGTTGCATCAAGTGCTCCTGTTGAAGCCGAGGTTGATTTTACACGTGAGTTTTCTTAACACTGTGTAAGTTGTTGTCACAGGCACTCTGGCCATCCTTACCAGATAGTAACCCTCACCATCCTCAACAAACAGTAACCCTCACCATCCTCACCAGACAGTAACCTTCACCATCCTAACCAGACAGTAACCTTCACCATCCTCACCAGATAGTAACATTCACCATCCTCACCAGACAATAACCCTCATCATCCTCACCAGTCAGAAACTCTTACCATCTTACCATCTTCACCATCCTCACCAGGCAGTAATCCTCACCATCCTCACCAGACATTAACCCTTACCACCTACCATTTTTACCATCCTCACCAGGCAGTAATCCTCACCATCCTCACCAGACATTAACCCTCACCATCCTCACCAGATAGTAACCTTCACCATCCTCACCAGACATTAATCCTCATCATCCTCACCAGATAGTAACTTCCACCATCCTCACCAGAGAGTTTCCTTCACCATCCTCACCAGACTGCCATCCTCACCATCCTCACCAGACAGTAACCCTCATCATCCTCACTAGACATTATCCCTCATCATCCTCACCAGTCAGAAACTCTTACCATCCTCACCAGACAGTAACCCTCACTATCATCACCAGACGGTAATCCTCACCATCCTCACCAGACAATAACCCTTACCACCTACCATCTTTACCATCCTCACCAGGCAGTAATCCTCACCATCCCCATCAGACAATAACCCTTACCACCTACCATCTTCACCATCCTCACCATACAGTAATCCTCACCATCCCCATCAGACAATAACCCTTACCACCTACCATCTTTACCATCCTCACCAGGCAGTAATCCTCACCATCCTCACCAGACATTAACCCTCATCATCCTCACCAGATAGTAACTTCCACCATCCTCACCAGACAGTAATCCTCACCATCCTCAACAGACAATAACAATTACCATCTACCATCTTCACCATCATCACCAGACAATAACCCTTACCATCTACCTGGACAGGGGTGTCAAACTCATTTGCCAAGGCTGGCCAGATTTAATATGAGTACACAGTATGCGGGCCGAGTAACATAATTATGAGCACTTCGCAATCACCTCTTAGGTGAGTAGTACGACAAAATAAGAAAGGTGGATTTAGTCTGCGCTCGTGCGAAACCCTTAAAAACAAACAAATCAAGTGTTTACTTACCTTGATCAATCTTATTGTTTGCTACTGTTGCTTCCTGATAATTGGCACCTCTTGGTATGGACCAGTGCATCAAAGTTTGGCACTAACCACTGAACTGTAGCAACCTTCGGTATTGAATTAAGGTGCGCATCAGTAAGTTTATACCGAAGCCGAGACTTGTTCAAGTTCATCACAGAAAAGAGTTGTTCAGAGACATGTGTACTTCCGAACATTGGCATAATCTTTGAGGCAAAACATTTAATCCTGGGATAATTTGGTCCAAAATATTGATAAAATTTGCCAACATCAACACTCGAAACTTGTTCCTCAACACAGAATCACACTGGAGCTCAATTAATTCTAACTGAAGATGTTCTGGTACCTCATTAACACCAACAGAGAATGGGTCTCGAAAATTTAAAACAAATCCTTCTCAAGTCTTTTAAAGTCAGCAAATTTTTAATGGAACTCATTCATTAATTTGGAAATCTTGATGCAGTACTTCTTTGTGTTGATATCAGCATGAAACTCAGGTGTGCCTTGCAGGGACTTCAAGGTCGGAAGTGAGAAGGATTACTCTCTGATAATTGCCGTTCAAAAAGCTGTTGTTGATAGAGTATTTTGTTCTAGGAAACAGCAGACTATTTTATTCAGGTGAGGGATACACTCACTATTTAGTTTTAGCTCCTCAAGTAAGGCTGGAGCAGCAAATGGGCCGCGGGCCGCATGTTTGACACCCCTGAGTCTACCATCTTCACCATCCTCACCAGAGAATATTCCTCACCATCCTCACCAGACAGTAACCCTCACTATTCTCACCCCTACATCCAGCGTAAGGTGAAGCGCAGAAGCGTTTACAGCGCCCAACAGGGAAGCATGCTAAGTTCATGCTTGCCTTTATGTCTCATGAGTTAAGGGCGTAGAAGCCTGAAGAGTCAATGGTTATATGTCATCAAGTTATTGGAAGCTCCAGTAACTTTCCCTGAATACGAATTCACAACTTTCGATTTATAACAGGTACCTACATTACTGCTAGGTGAACAGGGACTAATGAGGGCTAGGAAGTATGTCCAAACAACTTTTCCCCAATCCGGGAAGCGAACTCGTGACATTTTGCAGGCGAGGTAAGAGCGGTACCGTTCTACCATCGGCGCCCCCACCACCTACCCTCTTCACCATCCTCACCAGACAGTAATCCTCACTATCCTCACCAAGCAATAACCCTTACCATCTACCATCTTCAGCATTCTCACCAGACAGTAATCCTCACCATCCTCACCAGACAGTAACCCTCACCAGGAGAATGAAGAGAATACAACGCCGAGGCTGTGTTAATTCACCATATTTATCATATTGAGTATCCAAATGTACCTTCAGCAATAAGGCCAGTTCCTCACGGAAAAGGCCTCCCTATACCCAAACCACCAGCAAATTTGGAAGAGCTCTCAACTTCGGATGAGGAAATTGAGGAAGAAATCCCAGAATCATCCCATGATCCTTCTTTCATTGACCAAGGCCCATATACACAAAACTTTTATGCTAATGACATAATAGTACTGTTAGCTAACAGTAAAATTCAAAAGTTATACACCAAGCTTAACTAGCAAACTCTTACCGCAAAAGTAGTTGCTTGTTAAGTACCGCTAAACAGCGCTAAAGACAGCAGGAGTTCACCTATAAAATGGTCTTATGGCTGAATAACCTCAATAAAATTATGAAGATTAATTTCAATGAACTGGCCCTTAACCGTTGATTCTTGAGGGGTTAATGGGCTAGGACATGTAAAAGTATTTAGGGATTTTAGTAGCGAAAACCCAACTGTCCTTTCTGTATTAATTAAGAAAATATATTATACACAGTTCCAAGTGTATATTACCGTAACTTATTCACTGTAGCTATGAATGTTGAATGAGGACGGAGGCTATGTTAAAAGCTCTTCTAAAATACGTCCTGTTGGTGTGAGGGGTTGAGCAAGAGTACCTGCAGTAGCCGGCACTCTTACTCAACTCCTCACACTAACAGGACGTATTTTAGGTTACCTGACCTAACAGGCCACGTTCTAACCTAACCTGACCTAACCTAACAAAAAAAAAAGTGATTTGACCCAAAGACAAATGTCAGAATCCTCTAAAACAACAAGAAAACTTGCGAAAAAATGATGGGTGGTTAACAAAAAATAACTAAAGAGGGGGTGGCTGGAAATCACCATGAGAGTCAATGCTGCGTTTCCTGGTGTGGTGAGGTCAGTGGCACAGTGTGAGCCACACTGGTTCTCAGTATTGTCCAAGTCAAGAAAGAAGATCTCTGCTGTAAAGAGGGAATACAAATAATATATTCGCACTATATATAATATATACACAATATATTCATTGAATATATCTCTCCTTCCCGATAAATGCATTGCCGCCGCTGATGTTGTTGGTTCGCCATGGTATCAACTAACAGACGACTATTATGGGACTTAAAAGTGCTCCCGAGGTCTTTTAACTTAACAGTACTATTAAGGCCCTTAAAAGTTTTGTGTATGTACTATTAGTGCACACAGGAAAATGTCAGCTGTAACAACTGTTTGCTAGCACTTAAAAGTTTTGTGTATCCCGGCCATGACTTCCAATGAACCACATCTTATAAAACAAAGTGAACTTAATGATCTTGTACGTGATCTCCGTCTGTCAAAACAGCAGGCGGAATTTTTAGCATCAAAACTGCAGGAATGGAACTTGCTAGCGAAACAGACAAGAATTTCTGTTGTTAGGAAAGTAAATATTACATTATCTCCCTCAGTGTGTGTACTGATGTAGATGGACTGATGTCAGAGTTGGGAGAAAAACATGACCCAAAGGAATGGCGGCTTTTCATAAATTCCTCCAAGTTTACTTTGAAAGCAATATTGTTGCATAATGGGAACCAGAAGCCCTTAGTTCCAGTAGCGCATCCTGTAGGTTTGAAGGAAATGTATGATAGTATGGAGAAAATACTGACATATATTAAATACTAAGAGAACAGATGGCACATCTGCGGCGATTTGAAGGTTATAGCCCTTCTACTCGGCCTTCTAGGAGGGTTCACGAAATATTGCTGTTTTCTGTGTTTATGGAACAGCAAAGTAACAGAAAAACACTACAACACAAAGGACTGGCCAAAGAGATAAGTGTTTATTCCAGGAAAAATCAATGTCAAATATACTCCCTTGGTAGACCCAAACGATGTACTTCTACCTCCTTTACACATCAAGCTGGGACTAATGAAGAATTTTGTGAAGGCTGTGGACAAACAAGGTGATGGGTTCGTGTACTTGAGGGGAAAATTCCCACAGAAAGTTACTTTGTGATAGCGACTTTGAAAACAAATTGAATGAAAATGAGCTAGTTGCATGGATTTCCTTCACATCTGTAGTCAAAGTGTTTCTTGGAATGAAGAAGGAAGAAAAATATTGTCAATTTGTAGAGGAACTCTTAAAAGACTACAAAAACTTAGGATGCAGTATGTCCCTGAAAGTCCACCTCCTAAACTCACACTTGGACTTTTTCCTAAGAATCTGGGGGCGGTTAGTGATGAACAGGGAGAGCGATTCCATCAGGACATTAGACGTATGGAGGAAAGGTACCAGGGAAGATGGGATCCAGCCATGATGGGGGACTATTGCTGTTTTTTTACAATCGCAGGACAATAAAACACAGGATGAAATAAAATAACAAATGCCCATACAGTGGCTTATGTAATACTTTTTGTGCCTTCTTATGATTGTTTTCTTTCTGTATTGAATTTTAGTGATGACGTGGACAAAAATTAACTGGAATAACAGGAAAAATAATATTTTTCAGTGTTTGTATTTGTAAGATTTATTTTTTTGTATAACAAATAAACTGTACGTGCCAGAGAATGTTTATTTACAGATTTGTATTCAGCACCTCAAAATTACCAAAATGGAGCTGCTCTCAACCATTTACGGATTATTTTTTTATTTGTTGCCTAGTGCACCACACACAACACCTGTCTATATAAGTGTTTATTCCTTCACAGATTGTTGTGACGCCTGACCCAATAACTGCCCCAGGTATAAGAAGCACCTGGATCTGTACTGTTACTGTGATCGTTTAAGATGTTACTTATTTTCTGTGCATATAAAAAGTAGCATATAATATAAAGCAAAATTAAGTTTAGTAAACACTTTAACTTTGTACTTTTTATTAATAAGTTTCACCTCACACGACAGAATACCTGGAGGTGGTCCGCGACTCTCTGGCCACTGTGAGTGAAGACTGTAACACACAGATCAAAGAGGCTCACCAGCAGCTGGACCTGTTGCTGGTGGACCAAACTGGCTGGGACACCATCACCACTATGTTCAAGTAAATAACTCCTTTATCAATGTCCTTCTGTGTCCTACAGGCTTAAACACCATCAGCACACACACAGAAACACAGGCTGGGACACCATCACCACACACTCAGGCCGGGGCACCATCAACACACAAACACCCTGGCTGGGACACCAACACCATACACACACACACACACACACACACACACACACACACACACACACACACACACACACACACACACACACACGGGCTAGGACAACAGCATCACACAGCCTGGGACACCATCACTACACACACAAACAGACACAGCCTCACAGGCTTAGGCATCATCACCACAATCAGAGGGGGACATCATCACACACACACACACACACACACACACACACACACACACACACACACACACACTTCCACACTTACACATACCTCTTTGCACTTACACACACCCATTCACACTTACATATACATCTTTACACTTACACAAACACACAGACATGTCCACACTTACACATACCTTTTCACATTTACACACTCCCCTTGACACTTACACTCACCCCTACACACTTACACACACACCCATCAATATCTACACTAGCTCATTCACACTTGCACACACATATCCACACTTAAACACAGAGCTCCACATTTACACACACACACACACACACACACACACACTACTACTACTACTACTACTACTACTTTGCTGTCACTCGGAAACGAGTATGACGACCATCCAGCTATGATACAATGATAGGAGTTAATAAAGATGTTAACTTCGTTCGTGAGATGTGAGGTGACTCAAGTGGTTGATACGGAATAGGGAGAGCCGTCCACAGATGTTGCACGCGTGGAGGGCTACATCTAGTGCAGGAGGGGGGACGGCAGCTTTTTTCTGGCGTTGGCGCTTGTCTGCCTCGGTATGGAGTCTAACTAGAAAATTTTGGCAACTTATTTTGTGCTCCTCCAAGCATTACTGTGTCGAATGATCGTCTTCCAATGAACGGATCGATTTGGCACTTTTCAGGTTTGTCTTAAGACTATCATTATAAGTTTACCATTGCCCATTAGCGTTACATTTAATATTCATTAGATGACTGTTAAGTAGCTGATTTAGCAGTTTATTGTCATTCATGCAGGTAACATGGCCAGTCCAACGTAGTTTTCCATGGATAATGGTAGCCTCGATTCTCCTACAGGTGGTGTCAGCGAGAATATCGACATTTGTTAATCTTGTCTTCCAAAGGAACTCGGAGGATGGAACGTAGAATACGTTGGTGAAAGTTTTCAGTGCCTTGAGGTGCCTCCTGTATGTGTCCCATGTCTCGCTTAAGACGTGGGAAGGAATCTGCCAAAGGTTTGACATGCACATCTGTTCCGATGTTGAATCTTTTCATCAATGTCCGGGGTGGTGGACATGGAGGTGCTAAGGTACTGATTATGGGTAACATAAGAACATAAGAACATAAGAAAATAAGGAGTCTGCAATAGGCCGGTTGGCCTGTGCATGGCAGCGCCTGTCGAGAGTTACAACCAGCCTCCTTTTAAAACGTTCCAGTGTCCCAGCTCTTATTACAAAGTTGTTAAGCTTGTTCCACTCGTCTACCACCCTATTTGTGAACCAGTTTCTTCCTATTTCCCTTCTGAACCGAAACTTATCCAACTTAAATCCGTTGCTACGAGTCCTATCCTGCTCGGATATTAAAAGAACTTCATCTATATCTCCTTTATTGATTCCTTTCACCCACTTAAATACTTCTATCATATCTCCCCGCACTCTTCGTCTTTCTAGGGAATGCAAGTTTAGTTTCTTTAATCTATCTTGATATGGAAGGTTTGTAAGTCCCGGAATCATTTTCGTCATTCTTCGCTGCACCGACTCCAGTGAATTGATATCCATTCTATAATAAGGGCACCAGAACTGAACAGCATAATCGATGTGCGGACTGACAAACGCAAGATATAAATGCAATATTACCTCCGCACTCTTATTACTTACACTTTTATATATGGCAGTACCATTAGCCTGGATGAATGATGGAAGTGTGATTGAACCAGGGGAAGGCTGAAACAGAATCTGAGTCTTACATGCATCACCTCAAGAGCGAAGTGTGCAAATGCATCTGAGTAGGTTTTCAGGATCTCCTGTAGGTCGCCTTCATTGAGATCGACGAATGTGAGATCGCATGCATACTAAAGTTCAGTAATGGAGACGGCCGACACCTTTGTTCCAGCTCGGAGTCGTCTTATGTTGACAAGTCCCTTCATCCGGTACTTGATGTCCACCCCGCCGGCTAAACTGGCACAGGCAGGAGTAAGGAAGGCAGCCAAAAATATGGAAATGAAAGTTGGTGCCAGTACACATCCTTGTTTTATCCATTTGGATTGGGAAGAAGTCAGATTGGGGTCATTTTGCAGGACACTGCTGTTCATGCCATCGTGAAGTTGCCTCGCAATGGCGATGACTCTTGGTGTGCAGCCAAAACGACTGAGGTATTGCCAAAGGGCTTCCCTGTTGACCAAGTCGAAAGCCTTAGTAAGGTCTATTAAGGCCATGTACAAGTCACGACGCTGTTCTCTGCATTTTTCCTGTATCTGGCGTGCAGCAAAGATCATGTCAGAGGTGCCACATGGTGATCTAAACTCTAAAGCTACATTGAAATTCTGTGAGGGAGTTTTTTTCCCTAGTTCTTATAGATATTGACAATGAAGGTGTCTTTTAGAGCTTGGCTGATTTCCTTTTTCTCCCATATATTCTTCAGGGGAGAATGGAGACGGCTGGTAAACAGAGGTCCTCCTGCTTTATACACCTCTGCTGGGATTGCATTAGGTTCTGTGGCTTTGATATTTTTTGTCTTTAATTAGGGAGTTACAGTCGGATGATCGGAGGGGGACCACGCCATGAGTCATTGGGCCGTACAGTGTTTTAGTGGAATTGAAATACTAGTGCATGTTGTGTTAATCTGCAAATACTTGCATTTCACACGCTATATTTTTCCACCACTCGTTCATTAGATTGCGAAGTTCACGCTGGTTCGTCACTTTCTTCTAGTGGAAGGTATCGGCTTTGGTCCGAGACTGTGGGATGTTCTAGCAGTCAATTAAAGCAGCACGTTTACCATTGACGAATACGTTGATTTTTAGGTAATTTTCATCAAATCAGTCCTGGTGTGTTCTTTCGATCTCGCCGAGGGTCACTCTGCAGGTTTTCTTCACCTCAGTGTCGAGGATACCCTATTCGGCACTCGGTTTTGGGTTGGTTGTTGTTGGGTTGTTTATCAGCCCATCCTCGAACTGCTCTCTGAAAGCAGTTGCTTGGTTTTAAAACCTCTTCTGAAAAGCTTGTTGCCTTCGCTGTTTTGGGGTGACGTAAAGGGAGAGTTTGGCACTGATGAGCCGATGGATGATCTGTGTCACAGTGGTCTAAGCTATACTGTACATGGCTTGGGTGGTGAGGACATTTCGACAATCTCTTTACCTGACAAGGTGTTGGTGATAGTGAGGTTGTGTTCAGCACACTTGCTGGGGAAGAGTACACTGATGGCATTACACTTGCCCACTCAGTTTCTCCCTATGGTTCACCTGCCATAAGTAAGCATCTCTGCCAACTCTGGCATTGAAGTCATCTAGGAGCTCAAACTTATTTTATCTGGGGATAGATGTTAGTACTCCGTCACAGTTGGCATAAAAGATCTCCTTGATGTCATCCTCTACATCCAGTGCTGGGGCATATGGTCTGATGAAGAAGGCATGACGTAATAATAATAATAATAATAATAATTAACGGTTTATTGAAAGAGCTTGGCAGCCAGAAGGCTGAAAATATCCAGTTACATATTTGGGGAATGGGTTACGAATTACAAATAATATACAAGTAACATAAGTGACACAAGTAAGACATATAATAACTAGATGTGGAAAAGCTTAAACTACAGTTCATTTCAACATAGTGACAGTGTAAGGAGCAGTGTTTACTGGGAGTGAATACACTGATTTATTACAAGTTATTGATAATTTTTACAATGGTTGGGACTGGGCTGTTCTTATAGCGATCAGTTCGTGTACGTATGGGCTGGATGCGGTTGTGGTGTCGAACAGCAATTCTCGGACAAGGGATCTCAGGTGGTAGTAGGAGCCGGTGTCGAGGATGGTGTAGAAGCTTCTTACCAAATTTGCAGATGAGGTCGTGGTGATGGTCAGTGAGAGTCGAAAGGGTCAGTGTGTTGAGCGCTTCTTGATATGTGGAGTAGGAAGGGAGAGAATAATCTTGCATGCCCTCTTTTGCACTTTTTCTAGGTGTTTACGTTGTGTGGCATTTAGGGAGGAAGACCAGGTGGGGGAGGCATAGGTGAGCTTGGGAAGTATGAATGTTGTGTAAACACTGAGGAGCTCGTGTGCAGGAACTCCGAGGGACTTGAGTCGGCGGAGGAGGTGGAGACGGAAACTGGAGGATTTGATAACTTCACTGACGTGTGGTTTCCAATTTAGTTTGTTGTCTATGGTGACGCCGAGGAGCTTCGTGGAATCTACAACCTGGAGTGTGTTCGGACCTAGAGTAATGGAAGGAGGTGGGACAATGTCGGAGGAGAGGTTGATGTGCATAACCATGGTCTTGGTATGGTTGATGGTGACATGGTTGTTGGTGGCCCAGTTTTGGAGACTGTTCAATAAATCCTGAAGGGCGGTATAGTTGGGAGCAGAATTGTTGACGCTGATCCCAATGGTGGAGTCGTCGACATATTTCCAGCGAGCAGGGGTTTCTCTTAGGGCATCATTGATGAGCATAAGGAAGCAGAGTGGTCCCATCTTGGTGCCTTGGGGACGCCACAGGTGAGTGACTGAAAGGTGGAGACAGCCCCTCGGAAGCGTACAGCTTGGCGTCGGTCACTGAGGAAGTCTGTAAGCCATGGTATAAGACTTCTCCGAAGCCCGAGGTCAATAGCTTTGTTGATGATTATATTGTGGTCGACTAGGTCGAACGCTTTAGTGAAATCAATGAAGGCGACAGCTACAGACGTTTTCGTTTCTCGAGATGGCGGTATATGTAATCGAAAGCTGACAAGACAGTGAGTGGTGGAGGAAGTTTTCATGTTGCCAAATTGCTGAGGGTCTACGACTCCTGCAATATCAGCATAAGCCCAGTCGAACACAAAACTTTCACAGATTAGGCTGGGTATTGGGGTGATTGCAATAGGTCGTGATTCAGTGAGTGATTCAGTGGGACTCGGGAGCCTTCATGAGGCGCTCGTTGATCCCAACAGCCATTTCATTTAGCCAATGTAGGATGGATTGGTAAAGGGCAAAGCCGACTCTATAAATGTGTTTTTTCTCTGAGTAGGCTTTCCCTTTCAAAAGAGGGTATAGTCGGGCCTCCATTCTGTGAGTCGACCCTCGGCTGGGAGCCACGACTCATTAATGGCTGCTATGTCGATGTTATACTGTGTGTGACCCATGTCTTGCTGACGTACAGTAGGGTGGAAAGAACCACTGATCGATATACGTGCAACTTTGTAGATAATTTCAGCTCCTTACAGTTGAAGATACGGATACTGAGTGTGCAAAAGGTTTGAGATGCTCATCTGATCCGATGTTGAATCTCTTCATCGATATCCACATTGGTGCAGAGCAAAGCTACTACTACTATTAACCTGGATGGATGGTAGAGGTGGCTGAACCAGGGACAGGCTGAAAGAGAATTTTAGTCTTACGTGTATTCACTTCAAGGCCGAAGTGTGAAGCATTGCATAGGTGTTCCCATCAAAAACTTTACAAAATATTTTTAGGTCAAAAGGAATGTTGTTGAACGGTTTCAGATCATAACATCTTGCTTGAGATAACTATCAGGTTACCTAACTTAGTTGACATAAATTATGGCAGCTGTTGGCCAAAGTTATGACCTAAGCTATGGCAGCTACTGGCCTGAGTGATGGCCGCTGTTGATATAAGTTATGACAGGTGTTGACTACGTTATGACAGTTGTTGACCTACTGTAAGTTAGGGCAGCTGTTGATATAAGTTATGACAGTTGTTGACCTAAGCTATGGCAGCTGTTGACCTAAGATGTGGCAGCTGTTGACCTAAGTTAAGACAGTTGTTGACCTAAGTTAAGACAGTTGTTGACCTGAGTTATGGCAGCTGTTGATATAAGTTATGACAGTGTTTGACCTAAGATGTGGCAGCTGTTGACCTAAGTTATGGCAGCTGATGACATTAGTTATGGCAGTTGTTGACATGAGTTATGGCTGATGCTGGCATGAATTATGATAAACGTCATTAGAGGTGAGTTTTTTTCAGAGAATACTGCAAAAAATAGGTTTCATATATCATATCAATGGAAAATAATATAGAAAGATTAATCGAACCAATTAAACTTTATCTTAAAAATAACAGCTGTGTTTGTTTATGTTTAGCAGGCAAGGGGGAGTTGGTCGATGTACAGTATATATAAACGCTGGAGCCTTGCGACGTGAAAGAAGTACCGAAACCCTTGGGACCCTCACTAAGTGATGAATAATTGTTGTGGTTATATTTGTACATATTTCCTCGATGTGAAATTTTGAAGCTATACGAAGAAATAGACACATTCTTAGGATGGAGAATGAAGAAGTCACAGCTAGGCTGTACCGACTCACACCCAACTGTTTTTGTTATTTTTCATAATATTTGTTATTACAACTATGCCACTAGCCTCTTGAATCATTATGTAGCTTGTAATAACTTTTTTTTATATTGTACATATTTTTTTCCGCTTCTTAAAATCTTTTTGTGTATAAATTTCACGTCCTCAATCCAGGTGATATCCTTAGCTTGTGATTGGTTGGCATGTTTTGAGAGCGTAACTATGATTGGCCAACTGGCCCGCCGGAAGACTTTCTCTGCAATGTTTACGTTTGAGTTACAATTCCTTTACAACATTATAAAATAGTTTTGAGCAATGGGAGATTTACATTATTGTAAGCAGTTTGTAAGTTTAAATACTGTAAGTCGGTTACAAGATTGCCAAGCGTGTAACTTACCAGGAGTTTTGAGTATCTGTCCCTTGGAGTTGAAACTATTCTTATTTTTCACTTATGTGTTTTTATTTACAGGTTGTGTTCACCTCTGAATGGGAAAAACACCGACGATGTGTCCAATTTGTTTACCTATCTAACGGACAATGTGGAAGAAGTTGTTCAGTACAACAGATACGAGGACAAGATCAACATTAATACAATATGCGACATAATGTTGAACGGGGAAGGAGACGCTATAGACAGGTATGACAGAACTATAACTGTGTTTGTTTTCATATTTTCTCACTTAGAACTTTGAATTATTAGTTAATCAATGACCTCTAGGAACAGTGTGAATACAAAATAAAGTAAAATCTGGAATTAAATGTTGGGTTAGAATAGTGATGATGACAGCTGGTGTGTGTGAGTGCAAGTCTGCTTTTGTTACTGTAATTAGATTTGTAACAGATATTTCAAAATATTAGATTAATAATGATAAAGTGATGTGTGAGAAACAACAACTGTGTCCGCCTAATAAGGTTAGTAATTACACTAGTCCATCAATAACTAGATATTATGAAAGATACAACACCTTGTGTGTGTTCTTTCAGAAGAAAATATTAACAATTGTCAGCATTGATCTCATGATGAAATGTGAAATGTTGCAAGAGCTGAGAGACACATAGGAGTGTTTAGTTCCTGCCCCTCACCTCTATATATGAATACGTGGACACCTAAACCTTAGACGTCCACATTTCTTTCACCTGATGGTTAGCCACCCGATCGCTAACCGAACGTAACGTAACCTAATTTATCTTAACCTAATCAAATCTACTCTAACGTAACGTAACCTAACCTAACCTAACTTAACCTAACCTAAGTCCCTGGTAGCATATGAGTTCAGTTGTGTCAGTCACCCCACACCGGTACACCCCAAACCCCCTTCCCTCTAAATTCATTCAATTAAATGACTTACCTCTTGGGGAATGGTATAGCCAGACCCCCGTTCTGTGAGTCGACCCTCGTCCGGGAGCCGGGACTCAATAATGGCTGCTATGTTGATGTTATATCTAGCCAGCTCTTTTGCCACAAGGGCGGTTCTTCTTTCAGGAAGCTCATTTGTCCCAGTATCCAGAAGGGTCCCGATATTCCATGCAGCGACCATAAGAGGTTGGATAGTTTATTTTTGTTTTGATCTGTCATTATGGTTGTGTTTTTGACTGCATAAGGATGACCTTACTGGGTGCGGTTGCCCAGTCACGTTGGCTCTTTAGGCAGGCTATGTTTAGGGCACCTTTTCAAGCCCTCTCCCCATGTGGGGTGAGCAGAGTGGCTCCTCGAAAGGGCTACTCAGTCGCACAGACAGGACCGGATTGAACTGCTACCTAGATCCCAGTGCTTAAACGACCATCTTGTCTATGCCACCCATGTACAGAGTTGTGACTAGAGACTCCCGGCAGTCATCTCTGCCTGTCCCCATCGCAACTTGCCGTCGCCATTGGACTTTTGAGAGTATCGGGGTTTTGATGGTGATAAGAAGTAATATGAGATGGATGATGACTGAGCGTTAGTTGATTTATGTGGTGAGGCAGGAGCTCAAGCTGCATCCACACATCTTGGCTCTCCCTTTTCCTGATCCAGTGGTGCAAGTGTTGCAACGACTGGGGAGAGGGAGAGTTGCAATGAACTGCCGATAGCCCAGTTTGTTGGGTTTAGCCCTAGTAGCCAGTCCATCATGCATTTCTTTCGACCGCCAGTGTAGTCGCCTATACCGGCGTGGGGGTCTTGTTGGTGCTCTGTAAGCATGTCTGCCTGATGTGGGGCGCCACCGCAGATTTTTCGTTCAGGGCTTACCCCCGTAACCTTACACCTATCGAGGTTAATCCTCAAAGCAGTGGGGCAGTGATTGGTAGGCGCCAGGACGTATCCACATGTCAATGGGCCTATGCGCCGTTCCTTAGGGGCCCACTGCTGCTCCGAGATCCCACGCTGGCCACGAGGAGGCTGTGTAATGGCAGGGAAGGAATTATGCAAGTTACTTTCCTGTTCGTTACGAGGGCTAGCCAGCGGCGGCAGCTGAAACTGAGAGGACGCAAACAGTGCTTGCACCTTAACACTAACATAATGCTGCCACTCTAGATGCATTACACCACCCTGTGTGTGTGCGTGTGTGTGTGTGTGTGTGTGTGTGTGTGCCCCCTCCCCACACACACACACGCGTTCCTGTATACAGTGTATGAGGGTGGCTGTTCTTGTATATAGTGTATGACAATGAGAGGTGTCTGGGTGAGTGTTCTTATATACAGTATATGACAGTGACAGGTGTCAGTGTCACTGCTCTTGTGTACAGTGCATGAGAGTAACTGGTGTCAGGGTGACTGTTCTTGTATATAAAAAATTCTGCTGTCTCTCTGGGACACATAGGTTTCAATTTTGTCCACCTTTTCATAAAAGGTAGCACCGTAGGTTATAAACTGTCCTACATATACAAATATTAATAGCCTTCAAGCTCAGAGGTTTAGTTCCTGACCCACCACTGAGATGTAAGCGTACGTCTATAGAGAGCATGCGCAGTGGTGAGCGTGACTTAGAGCGTCCCTGCCGGGTTCAGTGCACCACGTGGCATGAGAGAGGGTCGTGCATAATTGTAAGCTGTTGCAATTTCTGATGCCATATATTTCCTTTTCTAAGGTAAGTTTCATATGCTGCTATCTTCACACTTGGGAGTAGATGTAACTGTTTGATGTACCGAAATGTCCCCAATGCTTAAAATTTTTAATAAAAGTGTAAAACATGATGGCCCGTAAAATATCCCACCATGAAAGTTGTTTATATAAATAATTTTCTGTGATGAATATTCAAATTATATAATAACTAATTGCAGACTATAATAATGCTGCTGAATTATTATTTTTGATTAGCCTACTGTCATTCCCAAATGCTGTCTTTGAGTGAAAATACTTATTTTTTGTAAGGGTCTTTATATTGCTGTTTTTTCAGGTAAAATGGCAATAAAGATATATTTATTATAAAATGAAACATCTGCAATCATAGAACAAGAGGTTTCATCTGATCCAGAGTCAGAAGTTGACTTTAGTGACCAGGTAGATGACACAGAACATGTGCCAGAAGTTTTGTGGAACGAGGCAGTTGAAGATTGAATTTCAGATGATAATAAAAGTGAAGATGATGAACAAAGGTGTTGCAGCCACTAAGAAAGACAGTAAACCAGGGAGAAGGGTAGTGTTTAGACAAACAGGGAAGCCAGTTCCTCCTGGAGCATTTTCTGCACCAACAAGTCCTAGTAAAGAAATTTTGGACCTCGAAGACCCTACTCCACTTGATGTTTGTTCTAAACTAATATCTAAAAGTATCATTGAACATATGGTTTTCCAAACAAATTTGTATGCTCAGCAAAAGAGAAAGAGATGCTTTCATTGGAATAAATATGCTGATGGGAATACACAAATTGCCAAGTTACCTTGACTACTGGAGCACTAACCCATGTTTACATAACCCATTCATAAGCAAAGTAATGTCAGTAAATCGCTTTTGTTGGCTTTTGAATCATGTCCATCTGAATGATAATATACTGATGCCAGACAGAAAGAGTTCAGATTATGATAAGCTCCAGTACGTCCATTTTGAACTTGTTACAAGAGAACTTCCAGAGGTCTTTCATCCTATCAACAGTGTTGCTGTGGATGAATCTATGATTAAGTTCAAGGGACTCTCTTCACTGAAACTGTATCTCCCCAAAAAACCTGTAAAAAGAAGTTATAAGGTATGGATGTTAGTAGATAAATCAGGATATTGTTTGACGTTTGATGTATATACTGCCAAAGTACTGTAGGTAACAAAGAAAAGAAAATATGGCTGCAAATGTAGTAACTTCACTAGTTAGTGAACTGCAAGGAAAAGTGCACAAAGCTTACTTTGATAACTATTTTACTAGTGTTGAGTTGCTGGAAAACCTGGAAGAAAATAAAATAAATGCTTGTGGCACGGTGAAACCCTCACAGAAAGACTTGCCATCATTCATTTCAGGTAAAAAATGAAACGTGGAGACTCTGAGTCATTCACAAGTAACACAGGGCTTGCTGTAACAAATAGCAAGATAGGAATGATGTTTTCATTCTGACAAACTTCCATGGTCCACAGGAAATTTCTGAAGTCCAGAGAACAGAAAAAGATGGATCAAGAAAGACCTATCAATGTCCCCTTTCTGTTGTTGACTACAATGCAAATATGAACTATGTAGACAAGTTTGATCAGCTGATGGCAGATTACAAACTTGATCCCCGCAGTAGGAAATGGTAGCATCGCATATTATTTTACTTCCTGGATGCTGCAGTGGTAAACTCATACATACAATGCAAGACAAACAATAACAAAATTTTACTGAAACAATTCAAACATCAGCGTATTGATGGTTTTCTTGCGGCTACATTGATACAAAGAACGAGGACATCCGCAAGAGAGTCTCATTTGCAAATCAAGAAGTCAAAACCTACAGTTTCAGTAGAAATACGTAGAAAGGAATCAAGTCATCAGCCAGAGTGCGCAACTCGAAGATGTTGTGCTCTGTGCAGCACAAAAGTCAAGGAAGTACGCACTGACTGGGCCTGTTCTGTATCCAAAATGCCTCTATGTCTTGGGTAAAATAAACAATGTTTTCCGAAATACCAGGCATAAATAATGAATCTAACATATTTTGTATGCTAAATATGTAAGTGTGAGGATGAAGAAAAAAAATATTTTCTTTAGAATACCTTGATTTTTGTTTGCAATGTTCAGCAGCACACTGCATAAAGGATATTTTCGTCTTTTTGGCAAAAGTCAAATTGAAGATTGTATTTCTTAATTGTTGTAGACAATGCGACTTCATTTTAGGATATTTATTCTTCCCTTCTCTTATAATCCATAAATATACAATCATATATAAGTTGCATGGTGGGGTGAATTTTACACCTCCTAATTATAGCTAATTAATGGCAGTTATTTTTGTGTGTGATTCTTCAACTAAATGTATAATTAGTTCATTAATGAAAGTGATTTTACGTTGAAATAAAGGAAAATATTTTTCTGTGCAACATTTTTTTATATTTTTTTACCCCCAAATCCTCTGCCCCAAAGAAATATAACCTCATGTACGTTCTTTTGCTGCCAGATATGCAGACATCAACTCTATGATCTTAGAAGAATATGGAGAGTTATGTTTAGATCACACTTACGACGCCATGATTAAAGAACTTCAAGTTACCAGCTGGGAGGGTAACGAGGATGTTGGAGGTGAGTCGACCAACAGCTAAATAAATGTGTAAACTTAACAATAGATATATAATAACATCATCCTACACATGATTGCTGGCCACGAGTGAGTAAACATCTGTCAACACTGTCACGCCACGAGTGAGTAAACACCTGTCAACACTCACGCCACAAGTGAGTAAACACCTGTCAACACTGTCACGCCACAAGTGAGTAAACATCTGTCAACACTGTCACGCCACGAGTGAGTAAACACCTGTCAACACTCACGCCACAAGTGAGTAAACACCTGTCAACACTGTCACGCCAAGTGAGTAAACATCTGTCAACACTGTCACGCCACGAGTGAGTAAACACCTGTCAACACTGTCACGACACAAGTGAGTAAACATCTGTCAACACTGTCACGCCACGAGTGAGTAAACACCTGTCAAGACTCACGCCACAAGTGAGTAAACACCTGTCAACACTCACGCACACAAGTGAGTAAACAGCTGTCAACACTGTCACGCAATAAGTGAGTGAACACTTGTCAACACTGTCACATCACAAATGTACCAAAACCTGCCAACGCTTTCACACTACAAGTGCGTCAACACCTGCCAACACTGTCATGCCTTAAGTGTGTCAACACCTGCCAACACTTTCACACTACAAGTGTGTCAACACCTGCCAACACTGCCATGCCTTAAGTGTGTCAACACCTGCCAATAATATCACTCTACAAGTGTGTTAACATCTGCCAACACTGTCACTTCACATGTGGGTCAACACTTGCCAACATATATGTGTCTACACCTGTCAACATTGTCACTCCACAAGTGTGTCAACACCTGCCAACGCTGTCACTTCACATGTGCGTCAACACTTGCCAACACATATGTATCTATTCCTGTCAACACTGTCACTCCACAAGTGTGTCAACATCTGCCAACACTGTCATGCTTAAGTGTGTCAACACATGCCAATAATATCACTCCACAAGTGTGTCAACACCTGCCAACACTGTCACTTCACATGTGCGTCAACACTTGCCAACACATATGTGTCAACACCTGTCAACACTGACACTCCACATGTATTTCAACACCTGCCAGCACTGTAAATCCACAACTGTGTCAACACCTGCCAACACTGTCACTTCATATGTGCGTCAACACTTGCCAACACATATGTGTCAACACCTGTCAATACTGTCACTCCACAAGTGTGTCATCATATGCCAACACTGATACTCCACATGTGTTTCAACACCTGCCAGCACTGTCAATTCACAAGTGTGTCAACACCTGTCAACACTGTCGCTCCACATATGTGTCAACACCTGCCAAAACTGTCACTCCACATATGTGTCAACACATGTCAACACTGTCATGCCCTAAGTGTGTCAACACATTCCAACACTGTCACTCCACATATGTAAACACCTGCCAACACAGTCACTCCACATGTGTAAACACCTACCAACACTGTCGCTCTACATATCTCAACACCTGCCAACACTGTCATTCCACATGTGTCAACACCTGCCAACACTGCCAGCGTCACATACTGAACCAGAAGCTGAGGGGGACTGATGGCTGCTATACATAATTTCATGTTCTATGAATACTTAGTTGGAAGAGTAAAATTTGTAAACATGTATGCATAGAAAACTTATGCATGCGTCTCCATTATGTGGATTTATAAGAGTTGTAGTAATTGTCATAAACGAATAAAATAGCTATGTTATCTTGATAATGTTTATAGAAGGATGAACTGTTTCATGGTGCAGGTCGTCTCTGGGTGTATCAGACATGCACGGAGTACGGGTACTATCAGAGTTCAGACTCACCAAACCAGCCATTTGGAGACAAGTTTCCCGTCGAGTTCTTCATCAAACAATGTGCGGATATTTATGGCCCTAAGTAAGTAAATACAATATATTTGTTGTTATTATTAAATATTACCCACAGGCTTACAGGTGTAAACATAGCCACAAGCGTCCAGGTGTAAACATACCCACAGGCGTCCATGTGTAAACATAACCACAGAAACCCGGTGTTAACATACCCACAGGCGTTCAGGTGTAAACATATCCACAGGTACCCGGTGTAAACATACCCACAGGTACTCAGGTGTAAACATACCCACAGCTGTCCAGGTGTAAACATACCCACAGGCGTCTATGTGTAAACAAGACCACAGGAAACATAACCACAGGTTACAATTTGTTATACGTCCTATATGTTATATTCTATAACAATTGCTATATCCAACACGTTACATGTTTGGTCTGCAGGTCACTACACTAACACAGGTAAGTTTAACATTTTCAACGAATACTTCACAACACTTCACCAAAAGAATGTTTCCACGAGCTTAGTACATAAAGTATAATACAACATAAGATGAGGAGTATTTTCGATGTCTTATACAGTATATACAACATTTACGTCATTACTAGTTGATGTTATTTATTAGTTGTGTTGTTCATCGTCAATTGTCTATACACCATAGATGAGTTACTTGCATGGCCTAAATAAGAAGATTTACAAGGGATGCCTGACCATGAGTTTCTGATTACCATTACGGTAGAATTTTACAATATATTGTTTACACTTTAAGACATCTTACAGGACAATGTTTACACGTTAAGCCATTTTACAGGACAATGATTAGACTTTATGACATGTAACAGCACCTTTGCATTATATAAATAGTCTCCCAAATGGATAACACCAAATTATTCACTAAGTTATTCAACAATGACTCAGTAGTTATTCACATTATACAGGTTTTTTTTTTATTGGGCACCCCCCTACATCCTTGTGTAAGGTGAAGCGCAGAAGCGTTTACAGCACCCAACAGGGAAGCATGCTAAGTTCATGCTTGCCTTTATGTCTCACGAGTTAAGGGCGTGGAAGCCTGAAGAGTCAAGGGCGTAGAAGCCTGAAGAGTCAGTGGTTTATGTCATCAAGTTATTGGAAGCTCCAACAACTCCCTGAATACGAATTCGCAACTTTCGACTTACAACAGGTACCTACTTTACTACAGGAAGTAAGTCCAAACAACTTCCACCGGCCCGGGAATCGAACCCGTGACATATCGCTTGCGAGGCAAGAACAGGCTGAGCTAATAACACTCTCAGGGGTCAGGCGAGGTCACCTGACTAATCACAACACCCCTCCTGACGCTCCTCTCCTGCTCAGAGGAGTGGGCAGATTCTTACTACTAGTTAAGGGGAGAGCTCCGAACTTAAGTGTTTCCATACAAGTGTGCCAAAAACACTTCCCCTGGAGAGAATTCACAATAGATTTTCTCCCAAACTAAATACTGTGTATATAGACGCTTCAGAAAGTATTTAAAACATTTCTGTGTGATACAAAAACAAACGCGACCAAAGACATTTTACAGGATTTTGTTTACACTTTAAGACAGAAACATTATCTTATGTACAGGTTCGACTTAAGTCTCCTAGAGGCAGGTGTCAAGAGAACAAACACAATCTTCGGTGGACGTGACCTGAAGGTGACAAGAGTTGTCTTCCTCAACGGCTCTATCGACCCCTGGCACGCCCTGGGCATTACTTCCGACCTCAACCCTGATGCCCCAGCCATTTATATTAATGGTAAGTTATAAATTATGACCATCAAAGTCACCTGCACTTTAATATGGGAACTAGTACTCCACGTGATGCCTCTCATAACGCCATCTGTGAGGGAGTTACTTCACTACGTATCTGGTGTTCAACACCTGAGCTTACATGAGCTGCGTGTGTAAACATTAATCTGTATGTTCACTGTATGTTCCTTCACCTTTCTCTAATGAAGGCTTTTGTTAAACCAACAATGTATGTAATAAGTCATTTGTGTCCAATGTATATTTTCAGCCTTCGGGCTGCAAACTTTTTCAATAAACTATTTATTATTATTATTATTATTATTATTATTATTATTATTATTATTATTATTATTATTATTATTATTATTATTATTATTATTATTATTATTATTATTATTATTATTATTATTATTATTATTATTATTATTATTATTATTATTATTATTATAAATGTGGAGACTCGAGGTACAGTACAGTGTTATACAGCTGAGGACATTTCCGACTAGTGCGCTTATCATTGTTAATTCATCCTTTCCGTGAGGGGTAGAGGGTGGACGGGGGGCCGGTTGGTGGGGGTTGGCGGGTTATGGGGGCTGAGGAGGGTAAGGATGTTCGGTTCTGGGGCAAGAGGGATAGGAGAAGGTTAAGGAGTTCCTTGTTCAGTTATGTCGCAATATTTATTAAGCAAGGATGCAAATATTTAGGGTAAAACACAAATTATGAGTAGAATGTGTTACTGTACCGCACATTAAGTATAAAGACATATATTTAACAGGATTGAATGAGTACTTATTCCCTTATATTACACATCATTAATAACGATTTGGAACTTTATAAGCAGATCTAAAGCTTCTAGTAATTAAGAACAAAATGATCGACGATTAACCTACAGATATTACCTATCTCATAATCTCCCACTATATATGTTAAAACTCTATAGGCCTACTGCCGAACCACAACAACTCGTATCAGCTGACTCATCATTTCTTAGCGCGTCAGTTAACTAACAATAACTTTGTTTCAACATTCTATGAGCTAAAATTACAGGTCTTGGAGTATTATATTTCAACATATGCAAGATTATTCATCTATTCATGCTAAAAAACAAAAAAACAAAAAATATATATATTTCATATCTGCCCATTAACTCGGGTTTGTGTCCTTTGTGTAAACCATAATTTAGTTTTTTCTGTTATAATTTGTGGTTAGTTGTCCAGCAAGGGTTTTATTTTTTTACCTTGTTTCATATATTACTATTCATATATGTATACTAATAAGCAATCTTAATTTATTATTCCAATTATATTTTTCTCGCAATAAATAATAAGTTTCTTTGTGCCTGATATGAATTTATTACTACATATTGGTTTAACATGATTGTTATCAATATTCCTTATAATCTCTGCTGCTAGTAGATTTTTCCTTATTTACGGATGCGTATTCATTATACTTTTTTTTTTTACGGTAATTAGCCCACCCGGGCACAGGTCACTGACCCACATCGGGGCCTAGAGAGAGAAAATGTAATAATAAACATTAATAATAATAATAATAATAATAATAATAATAATAATAATAATAATAATAATAATAATAATAATAATATATAAAAATAATATTAATAATAATAATAATAATAATAATAATAATAATAATAATAATAATAATAATAATAATAATAATAATAATAATAAACATAATAAAAATAATAATAATCTATATATATATATATATATATAGTGGTGGTGGTAGAGACTGGTTGATAGTAGTGGTAATGATGGTGGTGGTATTGGTGATGGTGGTAGTAGTGGTGGTAGTGATGGTGGTGCTATATGTAGTGATGATGAATGGTGTTATATGTAGTGATGATGGATGTTGTTATATGTAGTGATGATGGATGGTGTTATATGTAGTGATGATGGATGATGTTATATGTAGTGATGATGGATGGTGTTATATGTACTGATGATGAATGGTGTTATATGTAGTGATGATGGATGATGTTATTTGTAGTGATGATGGATGGTGTTATATGTAGTGATGATGGATCGTGGTATATGTAGTGATGATGGGTGATGTTATATGTAGTGATGATGGATGGTGTTATATGTAGTGATGATGGATGGTGTTATATGTAGTGATGATGGATGATGTTATATGTAGTGATGATGGATGGTGTTATATGTAGTGATGATGGATGTTGTTATATGTAGTGATGATGGATGGTGTTATATGTAGTGATGATGGATCGTGGTATATGTAGTGATGATGGATGATGTTATATGTAGTGATGATGGATGGTGTTATATGTAGTGATGATGGATCGTGGTATATGTAGTGATGATGGGTGGTGTTATATGTAGTGATGAATAAACAATGAAATAATAACAGTTTAATGCTAAAAAAATATACTTTGCTGTACCATTGTAGTGAAAAACATGGTGGAACTTACATACACCGTTAATGAACTATTGATAGAAGAAGAAGTTTTCGGGACTGAACAGTGAGACAATGTGGAGCCTCCCGGAGGGTGGCGTCCTACCGTTGCCTAGCGAATGAGCCGCCCGGAGGGCGGCGATTCTGCTAGTAATAATAATAATAATAATAATAATAATAATAATAATAATAATAATAATAATAATAATAATAATAATAATAATAATAATAATAATAATAATAAACCATAAAGAAATAAAAAAATGAAATCAAGATCAAGAGTGAGAAACAATATATGTATGTTGTGTTGTTAATGGTAAGAGAAACAATTGAGACCCTGCAATTGTGTGTAAATGAGGCAGAAAGTCAGATCAGCAACCTGGGACTTGGTAACAATTTTGTGAAATGTAATTTCATTCCATTTGGCTTATTTCATTTACAAAAAATAAGCGTAAAAGCATAACACGTTAATCACTGAAATAGTTAATAAAGACAGACGCAAATCGTAAGTGATTGACCCTGGCCGAGGCTACATACTGTGTACTGCTTACGAGCAAAATAGTATAACGTGATAAAAGCCAATACTACATCAGTTATTCTATGAGAGCGTTAGGTAAACGAAGAAGCATGTAAAGCATGATCGCTACCGGAGTACGGAATGAATAAAATTTAATAAATCTGCCCTAAAATATTATGGTTCCAGGCTGGTGTGTACACATCACGTCTCGGCGAGTAACTCAGAGGGTTTGGATTCACGAGAAAGTGAACTGACTACTCTGAGTGTACTCGTCGGAATGTCCCAAACTGTGTTGTACATGTTCAGTGTATATGTACTATGACTCACTTTACATGTTCAGTATCTAAGACAATGTACCACGACCCTCTGTACATGTATAAAGACTCAACATATATATATATATATATATATATATATATATATATATATATATATATATATATATATATATATATATATATATATATATATATATATATATATATATATAATACACAGTAGGAAAATAACAGCGATGTTTAGCTGAGGCAGTTTGACATACGAAGGCAAAGTAAGAAAGCCTACATGACACCTCCTGTAGGTGAGAAGGTCTACACGACGCCTCCTGCAGGTGGGAAGGTCTACACAACGGCTCCTGCAGGTGAGAAGGTCTATATGACGCCTCCTGCAGGTGAGAAGGTCTACATGACGCCTCCTACAGGTGGAAAGGTCTACACGACCCCTCCTGCAGTTGAGAAGGTCTACATGACGCCTCCTGCAGTTGAAAAGGTCTACATGACGCCTCCTGCAGGTAAGAAGGTCTACATGACGCCTCTTGCAGGTGAGAAGGTCTACATGACCTCTCTGCAGCTGAGAAGGTCTTCATGACGCCTCCTGCAGTTGAGAAGGTCTACATGACGCCTCCTGCAGTTGAAAAGGTCTACATGACGCCTCCTGCAGGTGAGAAGGTCTACATGACCCATCCTGCAGGAGAAGGTCTACACGACGCCTCCTGCAGGTGAAAAGGTCTACATGACGCCTCCTGTAGGTGAAGGTTTACATGACGCCTCCTGCAGGTGAGAAAGGTCTACATGACGCCTCCTGTAGGTAAGAAGGTTTACATGACGCCTCCTGCAGGTGAGAAGGTCTACATGACGCCTCCTGCAGGTGAGAAGGGTCTGCACGACCCCTCCTGCAGTTGAGAAGGTCTACATGACCCCTCCTGCAGGTGAGAAGGTCTACATGACGCTGCCCGATGACGCTCCTGCATGACTACATGACGCCTCCTGCAGTTGAGAAGGTCTACATGACGCCTCCTGCAGTTGATGACGCCTCCTGCAATTGAGAAGGTCTACATGACCCCTCCTGCCGTTGAAAAAAGTCTACATGACGCCTCCTGCAGCTGAGAAACTACATGACGCCTCCTGCAGTTGAAAAGGTCTACATGACAGAAGAGACATCCTGCAGGAGAAAGGTCTACGACGCCTCCTGCAGGTGAGAAGGTTTGACGCCTCCTGTAGGTAGAAGGTTTACATGACGCCTCCTGCAGGTGAGAAGGCTCCTACATGACGCCTCCTGCAGTTGAGAAGGTCTACACGCCTCCTGCAGGGTGAGCAGGTCTAAATGGCGCCTCCTGCAGGTGAGAAGGTCTACATGGACCCCTCCTGCAGTTGAGAAGGTCTACATGACGCCTCCTGCAGTTGAGAAGGTCTACATGACCCCTCCTGCCGTTGAAAAAGTCTACATGACGCCCCCTGCAGGTGAGAAGGTCTACATGACGCCCCCTGCAGGTGAGAAGGTCTACATGAAACCTCCTGCAGTTGAGAAGGTCTACATGACGCCTCCTGCCGTTGAAAAGGTCTACATGATGAATCCTGCAGGTGAGAAGGTCTACATGACTCCTCCTGCAGGTGGGAACGGTTACACTATCTCTCCAACAGGTGGGAACGGCAACACTATCTCTCCTACAGGTGGGAAAGGCTACACTATCGCTCCTATAGGTGGGAACGGTTACACTATCTCTCCTACAGGTGGGAACAGCAACACTATCTCCCCTACAGGTGGGAACGGCTACACTATCTCTCCTACAGGTGGGAACGGTTACACTATCTCTCCTACAGGTGGGAACGGTTACATTATCTCTCCTACAGGTGGGACGGTTTACCTGTAAGAAGATAGAATCAGTTTATCATGTGCTTTTAAGAAAAAAACGACATTTTACTCTTAATTAAACAGTTGTATTTCACCACCAGGAACATCTCACTGTGCCAACATGAGCCCCGCCTCTCCTGGCGACCCACCACAGCTGACAGCGGCGAGGGAGGTGGTGAACCAGCTTATCACTGAGTGGTTGCAGGAGTGATGCATCTGTCATCTCTCCTGAGTGTGTTAATGGCCATTGATGGACGAGAAAACATTTTATTCTACTAAATAAAACTTCCCAAAGAACACTAAATATAGAGTCCCTAATTCATGAAACTTTCAGTGACGCACAGGCATCAATAGTTTGTAACTACCAATAAATGACCGTAGTTCTTAGGGGCTCCAGCTTAACCTAAACAACAAAACTGGGTCAATTAGGGTCGGTGTCTATTAGAATTGGGACCTATTTGATCACACTCATTTAATTGTAATTATTATTATACTGAGATACAGTGTTGTTATTAACTCTAAGACTTTGGTAAACTAATGTTAGATATGTAAATGCCACCATTATATTTCACTCTTCAATATTAAAGAAAATATAGAATATACCTTTACTGTATATATATATATCGTATAAAATAAATTTATTGGCAGCTCCAACTCGGGACTTATGGCTGGAACCCATTAAAATTGGGATTTATTAGAAAAAGTACTTACTTGGAATGGGTTCCGTTATTACTAGGCTCTAATCCCAATGTGAGGTCAGATTGTTACCAATTAGGACTGGGACCTGTTTGACGAATCAACAGCTGAGGAAATGACGCCTTCAAAACACGAGGCCGATTAGTTAATAGCCTGTAAAGCAGGATAATGAAACCATGACAGCATGGTGAGGGTCACTTTATCTCAGTGTAGCATGAGCGTTCCAGGAGAGATATGGATGTCTCTAAAACAGGTGATTATGATCACCGTACCCAGTTGCATGGACGTGGCAAAGCTCTGACGGGAATAAGTTTGTGTCTCAGTCCAGGAACAAGCGGAAGGCCGAAAAGGCAGAAAAACTTAGAGACCATCAACTACAACCTCAACCCCCCCTGAGAGTAAGATTAAACTTCCCTGAAGGTACATCACCTGAAGACAAGTATCTCTGGCTGAACGATGCGGAAGGCAAACACCCAGAGGCTGAGTTTCAGTTCAGAGTCGGTACACAAGATCATGTTCTGATTAGAAGCGACCCAGCAGTCATACAGGATCTCCTCACCAATATCATAAGGGGAATAACCATGGAACAATCATCCCAACCATCGAGCAAGAAAACCATCTTAATCATAGGGCTCGACCAGTACCAAACCCCTACACTACTAGAAGCTCATCCCGACATCAGAAGGACAAAGCGACTCAGGGGCAAGAATGCAGTCATTGCAGACTGGGTTGGCTCGGAAGACCCACCCAAGACCATTCGAGTCCGTGGTGCCTATCGGACTCTGAAGGTAACTCTCTATCAGCCCTCTACCCGGAGGTGTTACAAATGTCAGCACTGGGGCCATGTGGCCCGGTTATGCCCCTCGACTAAGCCGTGATGTGGTCTCTGCTCAAGGCAACATGCAACACAGGTTTGCAGAGATACAGTTGCTCAAGGGGGTGTCATCCAACAGAAGTGTATTAACTGCAAAACAGTTGGAGTTCCTGTATGGCACCCTGACTGTTCTAGAGCTCCTACACCCTTTCAGCGCCCAGACCCGCCACCCAGGCAGGTCTCAAGAAACACTAATGCTGCTAGGGTACTCCCTACGGCCAACCCCTGGCCCGCCCTCCCCACCAAAGCTCCAGGATCATCACTAGCAGTCATCGAAAGATCAGTACGGGGCAACACAGACGTACCGACACAACAGGTAGCTGCCAACACATTCCGTGAACACGCGCAATGTGAAGAGATTGCATGTGTTCTGGGTATCAAGTTCTATCTACAGGAGCGAGCACAAACACCTGTAGAGTTTTCGTAGGTTATATTTACTGGATAAACAGAGATACACAAGGGAGGTGGCGCTCCTTACTCTGTCTGGGGGTCAACTAGCCTTTTAGGCGACATGTGGCAAGTGATACATTAGCAGCTTCCATATGTCGCCAGGCACATTAATTAAGCATGTGGGACATGGTAAATACATTGCCACACGCTGCTAGCTAGGCTGAATAAATAATGTATATAAATGGAGCACATACATAATATACATACATAATATACATACAGCATACATAATATACATACATAATATACATACAGCATACATAATATACATACAGAGATCAATGATTTGAAAAATGAAATTAAAGAACTCAAAGCTCAATTTACAGCTCAAACTGAAATGTTAAGGAGCCTCTGTGATACACTACAGAAAAAAAACACCACCAACACAGTGCAGCAGCCACGGAAAAATTACAGTCAAACTGAAGACATTCAGATGTCAGTACCAGATGTGGAAACTCAAGACCCACCAGGAACTAGTGTCCACGCAGAGGAAAATAGTGATACTGGTAACAGTTCTACTGATGCCTCTGTGGACATGGTCAGTGAAGATGAACAAACATAAACAGAAAATGGTGTTGATGTCGAGTGTAACCAAAGTGTGTTGTTGTCTGCCACTGAAATACAACAATTGTTGAGCCGTACATGCTCCAGAAATGTTTCAAAAAGGTTAACTGGCCTACTGCCTGCCGAAGGGACAGACAGCACAGAAAAGAACAGTACGTATCATACAGTACCTTTTGCTTCTTTCCAAATACATTTCATAATGGCCAGTGTTAATACCAGACAAAGATACAGAGCGGTGAAGGTGATGAGTTGGAACATCTCATCCCTTAGAAAACGATACCCTGACCTACACCACAAAGTTGTGACTGAGGACATCGATATTGTGTGTCTACAGGAGTGTCTCACACCTAATGGTAAGCCGCCACCCAGTCTGCCCAATACCATGGGATCACTATCCACCTGGGCAACTCCACACTCAACATGCTATACGCCTATGCTCCCTCAGATCAGCTTCAGTACACAGATCTCCCAGACTTTTTACACACTGAGCCCACTGTCCTGATGGGTGACCTGAATACTAGACACAAGAAATTAGGTGACTCCACCACTAACACCAATGGTAGGAGACTTATCTCACTTCTCAGCGCATATGAAGATGTTCAAATTATAGGTAATAATGAACCAACACACATCTATGGCGGGGGTCTAGACAAATGTATTGGCTTTAAGCTATCATACACAACTCATAGCTGTAATGTTGTCACTGATCTTATGTCTGACCACAGCCCAATCCAAGCTAGTATATATGTAGCCAATGACACCCCCACTGGTGGTAAACTCAACAGACGTAGAATCACAGTCAAGCAAGAACATGAAAGCCCTTTCATAGACTTCATCCATGACTGGTACAAGGACTACAAGCCTGACAACTACCAAAGTTTCCATGACGATCTGATAGATAGGACTTATGCATACTTCACCAACAATGCCTCCACCAAAGAAAGGAGAAAACGTGGTCAGCATAATGGGAACAGGCAACAGCAGTGCTATAATGACCCTGAGCTGAAAAAATTCAGGGCTAGGGTCAGGAGGGTGGGTAAGAGTTACAAACAAATTAGAACACCTCAGATGTTACAATTGTATCAAGCTTCCCTTGCTGCTGTCAGGGAACGTGTAAACCTACTCAGACAAAATGCATGGGAGACATATCTCAACAGCCTGAACCATCACACATCCCTCAGCAAAGCCTGGAAAGACATAAACATAATCAGAGGTAAAAACAGAAGACACGTCTCCCATCCAAACCCTCTGCAAAAGTCGAATGAGCTAATAACAAAGTGGGCTCATGTGTCTAGCTATGACATGTTACCAGCTAGGACTCGAGGACTCCTTGATGCGAAGTCTGTAGAGAGAAGTAATCTTATTAGCTTTATGCTAGGCAAACAGCACGATGAGTGTGATGTTCCATATATTGAGTGGGAGCTTGACGCAGCCCTCGCCAGGGGTAGGTTTACTTCCCCTGGAGAGAACGGAGTCACCTACAACATCGTTAGACTACTAAGGCGCGTGCCAGGCAATCCATTGTTGGTATTGTACAATATGAGTCATGCCGAGGGCCAACTACCCACATCATGGACCAGCATTATTGTTGTACCAATACCGAAACCAGGACAGCCTGATGCTTTTCGTCCCATAATAATAATAATAATAATAATAAACGGTTTATTAATAGAGCTGCAGCCGGTGGCTGAAAATATACAGACTTACATTAGATTTAGACATAATGATATAATATGCATTGAATACATTTACACGGCTGTGCAGTACATAAATCAGGAGTTGTTGATTATTTTAACAATAGATGGGATGGTGCTATTCTTATATGTATCGGTGCGGGCTCTTATGGGCTGAATTTTGTTGTAGTGGCGGACTGCGCGAGTTGGGTGGGGGGCTGCAGGTGGCAGGAGGTGGCGATGGCGAGGGTGGTGCAGTAGTCCACGGCCAAACCTTTCCAGTGTTTGGTGGTGGAGGTGCCTGAGGGATGGCATTTCCAGAGTGGAGAGAGCGTTGGTGTAGCCGGAGTATTCTGCGCCGAGCATGATTCTGCAGGCCCTTTTCTGTACCTTCTCTAGCTGACGTTGTTGGGTGGAGTTGAGAGAAGACGACCAGGCTGGTGACGCATACGTTAGTTTGGGGAGAATAAAGGCGTTGTAGATGGTCCTCAGCTCTGGCGTGGGTGTCCCAAGTGACCTAAGTCTTCGTAGCATGTAGAGACGGTACGAGGCTGCCTTGACTGTGTTATTTACATGGGCCTTCCAGTCAAGTTTGTTGTCTATAGTTACACCCAGGAGTTTAGCAGACTGCACCAGCTGGAGAGGATGGGCACCCACTGTGACTGCTGGGGCTTGCACTGGAGTGGTGGCGGTATTGATGTGCATGACTTCGGTTTTGGTGTGGTTGATGGTGACCTTGTTCTCCGTAGTCCATGCCTGTAGCCTGTCCAGGGTGCCTTGGAGCGGTGAGTAGTCTGGTGCGGTGTTGTCCACTGAAACCCCCACAGTGCAGTCATCCACGTATTTCCACCTGTGAGGAGTGTCCGATAGAGCGTCGTTGATCAGGATGAGGAGGCACAGTGGTCCCATCTTGGTCCCCTGGGGAACACCGCAGGTGAGGTGTTGGAATGTAGAGACCAAGCCCTGATACCTCACTGCTTGGCGACGTCCACTCAAGAAATCAGTGCGCCATGAGACCAGGTTGGTGGGCAGCCCTAGTGCAATAGCCTTGTTGATAACAGTGCAGTGATCAACAAGGTCAAAGGCCTTCCTGAAGTCCGCAAGGGCAACGGCCAGTGATGTCTTACGTTTCTGCAAGTTTTTGTGTAGAAAATCCAGAAAGCTCACCAAGCAGTGTGATGTAGAGGAGGTCCTCATATTGCCAAATTGCTGTGGATCAATTGACTGATAGATTCTGGCAAATGCCCACTCAAAAACAAAGTCCTCACAAAGTAGACTGGGTATGGGGGTAATGGCAACTGGCCTGAGGTCGTTAGGGGACTGCCTATGTAAAACCTTTGAGAGGATGGTTCTTGGCAGACTCTTATATAGAATCAGAGAACACATGTCTCCTAACATAAATGGCTTCACCCATGGTATAAGTGTACATAATTGCATCACCACATTCCTAACTGTGCATGGTGATGAAAGGAACAGATACACCACATTTCTTGACATAAAAGCTGCATTTGATATTGCAAATAGGCAACTGATATTGTACGAACTAGCCAAAATGGATATAGGAGGTAGGCTGTTACACTGGATAAGTGGTTACCTAACCAACAGAAGGGCTGCTGCACTGTTTCAGGGTTACAAAAGTGAAGTTAAGATATGCAACTTGGTACCCCTCAAGGTGGAGTACTTAGCCCCACTTTGTTCAATGTTCTTATGAATGCATTATTAAATTTAATACCAGACAACCCCAGCAATATCTCAATCAGCTATGCTGATGATATTCTTATACATACTAAAACTCATCGTGAAATGCAAACCACCCTGAACCATGTATACGCAGCCTGTGAGAACCTCGGTCTTATTATCTCCACTGAGAAAACTAAGGTGTTCAACAAACAAGCTGGAAACCGCATACGCGGCCCCGCCAAGTTCAAGATAGGTAACAACACTATTGACTATGTTTCTTCTTTTAAATATCTTGGTGTTACTGTCCCTTGTACCCTACATGCCATACAACAGCTAACCCGCCAATGTACTGACAGACTGAGACCTCTTAGAAGTGTACCGGGGTACAGCCCGCACTATGGTGCTAATATTCGAATTGTTAAAACAGTGTACCTAGGCTATATAAGATCTCTGATAGATTACCACGCACCAGCCCTGGTCATTCGTGACGGGAAAGGCGTTGACAAGCTCGAGAAAATGCAAAATAAAGCCCTCAGAATTATCCTAGGATGTCCCATGAGCACTAAAGTACTTAATATGAGGAAAGAACTAGGTATACCCAGTGTTAAAGATAGAATAATTGAAGTCAACCTCATGATAGCCCTGAGGCTTCTGCGTGGTGATCCTGATAACCTTGTTTCCTTATAATTGCTAGAATGTATGAACCATGGGACTACTGAGTCTAAATGGATCCAAACTACAGCTACACATATGAAGATGTTTGGACTAGACCACCTGTACAAAGTTGAGACACAACAGCGCTTCCTGCCACCCTGGCGGTCAGTTCCCTTCGATATCACAATACCGACGTATCCGCCGAAAAAATTAATTATACAAACCATTTATCTCCAACACACTGCCAAATTGAGAGCTCTTGAACACATACACACTCTACAGACTGATGATAATATCACACAGACCATCTACACTGATGGATCTCTTAACACCGCCTGTGGGAGGGCTGGAAGTGCTATTGTTGTGACTCAACCTGACGGTAATATAATTGAGAAAGGAGTTAGAATTAACAGCTGGGCATCCACTCTACAAACTGAATTAGTTGCCATACTCACAGCTATTAAATTCATAGAAACCACTGTTACTGACAGTCTCATCATCACTGACTCTCTATCCTCACTACTTGCCCTTGGCACCCTCGACTCAGGTTGTCACGCTCTTGTCTCTGAAGCCAGACACAAATATGCGTGCCTTGTTGACCGGGGTGTCATGGTCAAACTGTTGTGGATCCCCTCTCACATAGGCCTCATTAAACATGAGTTGATGCCCTCGCCAAACTCGCGTCTCACAAAGACACCGTTGAATACAATTTGGGTCTGTCAAAAAGAACCCTTATAACTGTAATTAGGAAAGAACTTATTGATGAGTTTGACGCAAGTAGACTAGTGCAAACAGGCACTAGTCGATCCATAGGTTACCATGATGAGATGTATCAAGTGAAACATGTATATGGAGCAAGTAACAAGATCACTAGATTACAAGATGTTGTAACCGCTAGATTAAGGTTAGGATATAAGTACCTTTGGCAGTATGTTCCTCAAGCAGATGTAAACAAAACTAAATGTAAAGTGTGTGGCCATACATATGGCCACACACTTGAACACTACGTCCTCGACTGTGTGAAGATAGAACCTTTTAGGGACAGGTCCAAGCACACTGTGTGTGAAATGGCACAACACTTCATCTCTAATGGCAAGATAGCCGAAATATTAAGATTTTATCCACTTTTTTGCACTTAGTAACTATATCAGTTCTCATGTACAGAACCAAATACGCAATGTGCTTGAATACCTCTCACGTAAATGTTAATAACAAAGTGTGAGGCCAGACATACTGCCTCACACGCCTGTACTCACGCATTTGTGAATAAGTTACCCTTTATATATAGAACTAAACAAATAATGTAAATGAAATAATGTGAAACATTCAGTGCCATAATATCCTGACAACGGGGGTTAATTATTATGACCCTGTGTAAACTCTACTCTGTAATCATTTTGCGCTACCGCTCACAGGATGAGTGTGGGGTGCACAATAAAGTAGCCGCTGTAAGCGGCAAAATCAAAATCAATCACAACCCCGTGTTTTGCCCATGCTTACCCCAAAATACATAGTGTTGGACAACAGTGATATTTTTATATATATTTTTTTTTACGGGGAATAGCCCACCCGGGAACAGGTCATCGACCCACAACGGGGCGTGGGGCCGAAAAGAAAATATGAGTAAAAAGATATTAAAAAGAAAACAGAAAAAAAACGATAATAATCTACACCACGAACATGCCGCAAAACCATATTTTTTAAGTGAGACAAATTGTATGGGTATGAAAACACAGAAGAAGGAAGAGCATTCCACAGGTTGGCTGTGTGAAGAAAGAAGGATGTATTATAACGGTTTATTCTAGTGTGACCGACTTTCACAGAGAAACGGTGGGCACCGCGAGCAAGACTAGTGCTAGAGCCCACCGCTCTGCCGGCTGTACAGAGGATCTCAAATCCACGGAACATTGCCCGTTAAAGTACCTGTAAAAGAGAGAGTGGAGTAACATTGCGGCGAAAAGAAAGGGAAAAAAGATTATGAACTAAAGGAGGGGGAGTTAATAAGACGAAATGCCTTTGATTCCACCCTATCTAACAGTTGGACAGAAGTAGAGCCACCCTAAATATCAGACCAGTACTACATGAAGCAACTGCTCAGGAATGAGGTAGCTACGGTATCTGTACAGCATTCCTAGCTTCGGGAGGCAGCTTTTGCAAGGTTGAGGATGTGTGGCTTCCATGACATATGAGAGGAAACGGTGAGGCCTACCATATCTATTTTAGAGTTTGGCAGAATAATAGCGTCCTGAAATGTGACTTGTGGGAGATCTTTTATTTTGGAAAGTGTGATTGGTAAATACTGAATTTTATTACTATTGAATTTAACCAAGTTTATACCTCCCGATTCGGAGATGCTGCACAGATCCGCATTGATAGATGTAATGATATCAGCTCTAGAAACAGATCTAGTTTGAGAATTAGGGGGAAGGTGAAAATGTGAAGAAGAGTGAAGAGTAGAATCATCAGCGTAAGAATGGATAGAATTAATCGTAATGTGAAGTAAATCAAAGATAAAAAGAAGGAAGAGAGTAGATGAAAGAACAGAACCCTGTGGGACACCATTATTGGTAGAAAAAGACCGAGAGATCGGTCCCTCGACAACAACTGCCATGGATCCTGTTCTCAAGGAAGCTAGAAATTAGCGAACAAAGTAGGGAAGAGAAGCCATAAGAAGGAAGTTTAGAAAGCAAAGACTTGTGCCATACCCTGACAAATGCTTTGGGGATGTCGAGGGCCATGACAAAAGTTTCCCCCATAATCTCTAAGAGAGGATGACCAGAGATGGTTGCAGTAGGAGAGCAGATCAACAGTACCTCTCGCCTGGCGACAGCCATACTGGTGATCTGAAAAAAAAGAATGGCGTTGAAGGTGACGGAGAAAATGAAAGTTCAAGATAGTTTCGAAAATCTTAGAGAGGGATGAAGTTAGGGCAATGGGGCGATAGTTAGAGTGACTGGAATGGTCACAATTCTTCGAGATGGGCTGAACCAAGGCATACTTCCAAGAAGAAGGAAAAGTTGGGGTTTTGATGCAAAGGCGAAAGAGAAGAGGAAGCACACTCCCTCAGAACACAAAGGGGTATTCAGTCCGGTCCCTGTGCCCTACTCACATCCAACCTGGATAACACACCGGCAACCCGACGAGTAGAGAGTATAGGAAAGTGCATAGGTTCAGTAGGAAGAGCAGGAGTAGGAGGGGTAGAGTTGGAATAGTCTAAGGTGGAGTTAGAGGATAATAAGGTGCCAAAGAGATTGGCTTTATCAGGGGGAGAGTTGGCTATAGAGTTATCAGGTCGGAAGAGAGGAAGAAAGAAGGGAGTGCAGAAGTTATTACAGGTGTTTTTCTTTAAGTACCAGAAGGATTTATTAGAAGAAGAGATAGTCAGGACAGCGGTCTTTCTTTTTATAAATTTCAGAGTGGCCCTACGAAGGATATCATTACGACGATTCATACAAGTAATGAAAAAGTGTTGGTAATTGGAGAAGGAGATAGTTTCATAGCTTGATATGCCCCCTCTCTCTCCCTACATGCAAGAGAACAGGGGCGATTAAACCATGATTGTAAAGTGAGTTTTGGTAGAAGATGGGATAAATGCACTCATACCACTCTGTACAACCCCAGCAATGCTGCCAGCACATACCGAGATGTCCGTAGTGGAAAAGCAACATTCAACCCAAGGAAAGTCGGAGAAGAATTTTCGCAAAGATTGCCAGTTCGCACTCCGATAGTGCAATATTCGACGTTTAGAGGGGGGTGGGGGAGGTGGTCATGCCCAGTTTGATTTAATAGAAATAAGATTGTGATCAGAAGACCCTAAGGGGGCAGATATTGAGTATGTATAGTGTGAGGGGTTATACAATGGTAAAACAAATATCAATAATGTTAGCAAGTTGATTGTGTCGATCAGGTAACGCGTGTCGGGTGTTTAATTATTTGTTCCAGATCATTAAGTAAGGAAAAAGAGAGTGCCTCAGCTCCACTTGGGTCATCCCTTGCAGAGCCAAGCCACTCTCTGTGATGTACATTGAAATCCCCTAGGTAGAGGATCTCGGCGTTTGGGTGTGTGGATAGCAATGACTCATGGCAAGAAGTGGTATACTCAAAGAGTTCTAATTAGTTGGTAGAGTTGGGAGAACAGTATTGGAAACAAAGGAAAATAGTCATAATTGGTAGAGATATTTTGAGCCAAATGACATCATCAAGAGGGTGATTCAAGATCCGTCAGTCGAGCTATTGGTGTACGTGTGTTGCAGTAGGTGCATATAATTCCCTTAGAACGGACATAGGTTTACAGGGTGTAATTGGAAACATTAAAAGGTTTGGGTGAAGCTCCTTTGGTCAGTTGAAGTTCAGGTAGTAGTAAGAGGTCGGGGGAAAAAGTTAATAGATGGTGCTCCACAGAAGGAAAATTGAATCTCAGGCCGCAATATTGGAAAAATTAAGTGTGAAAAAAAGGCGATCCTCCAGCAACCGTGGTGACGTCAGTTGAGGCTCCTGTAGTTTGATGATGATCAGGTCGGCCCTGTGGTCCACAACCTTCCCGACCCATCCGAGATGGCCCCCGCTGCAATATTACTGTTGACTGACATCATAGGAGAATAAAAGAATAGAAAGAATCAAGAATGAGTACGGTTATATATGTTGTGTTGTCAATAGAAAGAGAGACAATTGAGACCCTGCAATTGTGTGTAAATATGGCAGAAAGTCAGATGAGAAACCTGGGACTTGGTCACAATTTTCTTGATGCTATATGGCAGCAGGGTCTACCATTAGACAGCACATTATGCTTCCAATAGCTTCCTAGGCGGTAGAACCTCCCGGTTTGGTTACTTCCTACTACCTACTACGTACTGCTGTGGTTAGCTTTAAGTGGGGTAGACTTCATGAAATACTCTTTAGATGTTCCCAAATACTCAGTCATGGCTGAAGAATAAAATTCTGGCCGAAAAGGACCAACAGAAACACGTAGGTAAATCAACCTAATTTATATATATTTACAAATAAAATGTACAAGACATAATATAATTTCACTTCCTACCTAATTCTAATTTCAGCATAAGGACCACTGACTCCCCACCTAACATTCTCAAGGACAGGAAGGACAAACCTTAGCCACATACAAGCCATTCACAGCAACAAACAAGAAACAAAAATCAAAACATAATGAATAACGACAAACCGAGAAGACTTACCATCATACAACACAACGTCCGCAACTGGGAAACAAATAAAAACAACCTTGCAAACACATACCTCAGCATTGTTCCGGTCATAACTTTAATAAATAGTCATGGCAATTCAAATTCCAAGAAAATAAAAATATTTGGATATACAACCTACCAAAGAAATAAAACAGAAGAATTAAATGATAGCGTGGCCATTGCTGTAAAACACAGACTCAAACATCAAATCATCGACGATTTCGAGGATGAATTCCTGGGAATTACTACCACACTTGGAGAAATAGCAATAGCCACAGCATATTTACCGCCAAGAAGGAACTACCTGCCGGCCCCAGACTTGATAAAACTATTGAACTACAACTGCCCAACATATATAATAGGAGATCTGAACCCAAGACATCCAATATTCGGCCACGGAAACAGGAACAGGGTGGGCACTGCACTGCATACCATAATAAGCACAGGGAAGCTGATTAACCTAGGACTACACTTCACCACATTCAATGGCATTAACAAAACAAGAACCCCAGACAAAGTCTTTACCAATAACAAGGCATTCCTGAATTACCATATAAAACAAAGACCACTAACTACCAGTGACCACATTCCAATGATAATAAAACTATCTACAAGCCCAATCCAAGTACCAACAACCCCACGTTTCCAAATGCAAAAAGCAGACTGGGAAGGCTACAGGAAGCAACTAGAACAAGTTAAGATCCCAGATCTCCAAGGCTAAATACTAGAAGATATAGACAACGAAACAGATACCCTTATACATAACATCAAAAAGGCAACAGAGAACAACATACCAATCACAACATATCGAACGCTACCACACATCAGGACAACTCATGAATTGCGAATGCTCCAAGTACAATACAATAAAATAATGATGTACATACTAAACTATCCACCAACAACAGAGCTTATTAGAAACTTAAGGCAAATACAACAAAAGTTAAGAGATGAAAGCCTGATAGCACACCAACAGATATGGAACGAACTAATAAACAACCTGGATACCACAAGAAATGACAAGAACTTCTGGCAGAACGTAAACAAAATTCTAGGAAACGACAAACACCAACAAAAGTACATAAAAGTCCAAAACGGGAAAAAACTCTTTGAAGAAAAAGAGATAGAATCCGCATACAGGAGAGAATGGAAAAAAGTATTTCAAATATCAGAAGAAGAAAATGAGCAATTTGATGAGGAACACGAAAATCATATCTGCAGAGAAATGGCTGAAATGATACATAGGATAACCCCATACCATGTGGTGGACAAAACCAGGCTCAACCCGATGGAACCAATTACAGAAAGAGAACTGCTACACTACCTCAGACACACTAAAGAAAAAGCACCAGGACTCACAAAAGTCACAAGAAATATGATTCTATACCTACCCAACAACTGCACACGAGGCATCCTTGAAATATCAAACTCAGCTTTGGCAAGTGGATACTTCATTGATGAATTCAAAAACGCAAAACTCATATTCATACCGAAACCAGCCAAAGACCACACTCAAGTAATTAACTACAGACCGATTTCCCTACTCGAAGCTATAGGAAAACTATTTGAAAAGGCAATAAACAAGAGAATCAGAAAACACAGGAGCGAAAATGGACTACTAAACTGCAGACAACACGGATTCACTGAAAGAAAGGGAACACATACTGCACTAGCCATAATCACGGAACCGTTAGCCAACAAGAAAGCAGAAAGAAACCAAGTCAACGTTGTATTAAGAGACGTTAAGAAAGCGTTCGATAAAGTATGGCACCTAGGATTAAAATTTAAACTGCTTCAATTAAATCTTCCAGAACCAATAGAAAAAATCGTCTGTGACTTCCTAGACGACCGCACGGCACAAATACAAATTGGCAGCTATATAGGACCACCCATAGAACTGAAAAGTGGAGTACCCCAAGGCAGTGGCCTTTCACCCACGCTGTACAATATCTACACAGCAGACCTACCAGAACCAGCTCCCTACAGTGAATACATAAGTTTTGCAGACGATATCACACAAATCATCACATACCCTGGCAAATCAACAGCAATATTGGCACAACATACTTCCAACGCAACAGAGAACATCAACCAGTACGAAAAAAAGTGGAAGATACAAACGAACACCAACAAGTTCAAAATAATACCAATCGCTAAAAGGAAAAAAGACCCCATTATAGTAGACAACAAAGTGATCCCATATGCCATGGAAGGCACTGTCCTAGGGCTGAAGATAACAACAAAAGGCTACAAAACATTCATCACCGAAAAACTTGCAAAAACCAGAAACATGGTAATTAAATTAAAACGCTTCAGAAGCTTGTCAGCAAAAAACAAGTTAAAGTTATATAGAGCCTTTGTCCAATCCCGACTAGTATATCCACCAATTCCCCTACATGCAATAAAACAAACAAACATAAAGAAACTGCAGACAACTCAAAACTTCGCCCTAAGGGATGTATACAACATCAGATATCCTGACATAGTCACCAACAGTCAACTACACCAACGAGCGCAAATAGAACCCCTAAACGTTTACCTACACCAAAAATCAAAAAGAAGATGGACAAAGTTAGAGGAAATAGAGGCAGGACCAATCATAGCATGGATGGAAGAGACAGAAGAAGAAAGAAGAGAACAGTCGTGGTTCCCTCGCAGTAAAAGAAGAGCCCTAGAACCCACACCAACTCCACTTTATTGAAAGATGCAACGTTACCCCAGTGACAACCTTGGCAGCCCTACCACTTACAACATTAGATCATAAAAAGAGGGGATGTTCTTAGCAGAAACACAAGTACGTGCCCTAGATTCCCCACCATTGGCTAGGACACAAGACCTGAAAATGTAAGGCATAAAATAGCAATATTTGCTAAACATACAAACACCTGACATAAATATAACACCTAAGACGAAAATTAGCTGAAACACAAACATGAGAAAAGAGAAGCACTTGGGTTGAGCCCCAAGACCTAGCATTCTACTTCTATTTTCCAATTTCCTCGCTTTTCTTCTTGCACTATCCACCAACCCCAAGTCCCTCCAAATTCCACCATCATTCTTCAAGTCCACTTCCCGCACCACCAATTTACGCATCAGCATCAAGATCTCTTCATACTTTACTTCACCCATCGATTCGATTCGAGCAAAATCAATAAACAATGCGGTATCATGTATCACACTCGACAGTCACTCACTCTCACAGCAATGAAAAAAATCTATCATGATCTTGTTTACCAACACCTGATACACTGTCACACACTATGGGGGGCCTCTGGCTCTTTAAAAACACAATCTCTGGTTACTGCACAAAAGAGAGCTGTACGGACAATGACCTACTTGAAAAAACAGATCACACAAACGAAAAATTTGCTATATTGAAATTTTTAAAATTCGAGGATATTAATACTTACTGCTGTGCCCTCTTTGTTTACAAATCTATCAATCACTTGCTTGACAATAATTACTTCCAGTTCCGGAATAATCAGAGATACAACTTAAGGCACTCAGAGCTACTAAGACCACCCCCCATGCACTCCTCTCAGTCCCGGACCTTCATAAAATATCACTGTGTGAAGGTGTGGAACAATTTACCACCACACATCCGAGCAAAGACTACGCTCCCTTCCTTTAAATCATCTCTAAAAAAATATCTATTGTCGAAGTATTAATATTTCTTGAAACACTTACTATATTTACAGTACCTGCTTTTATTGTACCATCAAATCCGTTTTATAGGAAATTATCATGTAAATAAATAAGTAATTATCATTACAATAAACATAATTGCCAACTAGACATAATCCTGAAAGCTCTGTCCTCTTGTTCAACCTTATTACTGTTCAACCCAGGCTGTACTGCTCCCCCATTATACTTATGTTTTTAAATTCCACTCTAATTTATATGTATATGTGTATGTGTATGTATGTATATGTATATATATATATATATATATATATATATATATATATATATATATATATATATATATATATATATATATATATATATATATATATATATATGTATATATGTATATGTATGTGTATATGTATGTATAGATAAATAAAAAATAAACAAAATAAATAAATAAATAACAAATACAAATAATAAATAATAAGATAAATAAATATTGAAGTGGTAACATTATGAGATGTACTTATTACTACCATGCGATTGTACTATTCCAAATGATACTAAATGTTACATAATACTTTCTTGAGATAAATGTATAGTATATAATTATCAGGTGCCACAAAGAGAGCTCAGGTTCTCAATTGGCTCAGCCATGTTAATATTGTTATTATTATCCACTCTGTATCTGTATTTTTCTGGCTAAATAAAATGTTTCAATCAAACATGGAACAAATGCATGAGTCAACTCCAGACATGCCAACAGGCCAGAGGCTGGATAAGGACGGATACAGACATGCTGCTCAGGCCAGAGCTGGAAGCAAACAGAGATTAGATTTAGATTTTTTTTAGATTGCTCACAAGGGGGCTAGTTTATTAGGCACCCCCTTACATCCTATGCAAGGTGAAGCACAGAAGCGTTTATAGTGCCCATCGGGGAAGCATGCGGAGTTCATGCTTGCCTTTATGACTCATGCATTTAGGGCGTGGAAGCCTGAAGGATCATGGGTTTTGTCAGCAAGTTACATAAAGTGACAGAAAAAAGCGAGTGTGTGGGGGCAAAATTCCTGGTACACTTTATCTGTTTATGACAAAGTGTGGCAGGTCCCAAATAATGTCAAGTGCCAGGCCTGTCACTAGGAGGAGGGATATCTGGTCAGGGAGGGAAGAGGTGTCGGTATTGGCTGGGGACCTGTAGGAGGAGATCATAGGGCAAGTGAGGATGTAGTGAGAGAGGGTGTGAGAGTCGGTTGACCACAAAGTTTACAAACAGTGGGGCCAGGCTCAGAGTTGCCAATGTACTAGGCGTGGCGAAGTACAGTGGGGATGGAGGTGATATGGTGTGGTAGGACAGGTACAGTAGGGGTGGAGGGAGGCACATAGGCATTGACAATATTGAGGGAAATACCTTTTAGTGTGATTGTGATGGCGTGTGCGTCGACATGCCGATGGGGTATGGGTAGCCGGGGGTGGTGTCCTCAGGTCCAATATGTAGTCCTGGTGGAGACAGCACAGACACAGTAGCGTGCGCGGCTTGCGGAGGGTGGAGGACAGATTGAGGCACCACGTGTCATGAAGATGAGGCAGGACTTTGCTTGGGGGCAGCAGGACACGCCACGGCAGGCCCGGTAGGCACTACACCAGTAGTGAAGGCCGCCGGCGGTGGAGTAGGCCGTGAGCAGGGAGGTGCTCACAGGGGGACTTCCAGCTTGTGTCAAACCAGAAGAGAGGAGTGACTGGGTGGCAATAGAGGGCAAGAGTAGGTCGGAGATGGTAGTACTGAGTGTAGCGAAGAGTTTTTCAATACGGTTGGTAAATTCTTGGAAGAGGGATATAATCTGTGTAATGTCACTGGAGGGGGGTTGTGGGGAGGCACCGGTGGGAGCACAAGGCCTGACAGCATCAGAGTAGAGAAGGGGAGGAGGCTCAGTAATAGGAGTTAGGAGACGGCAGGGACTGCTGTGTTGCAGCCAGATGAGGCCAGGCAGGGGCAGGTATTATTGAAAAAGGCGTTGTTGAAGACAGAGAGGACACAGAGGGGTGTGGCCCGGAAGACTGTGGGGAGGCGTTGTAGTAGACGCGTTCTTCGGGGAGGCTTTTCCCCTGGGACAGACGGGCGATTGGGGCATTGCCGTGAGTCAGCATTGTGCCGGCCGCCACAGTTACAACATCTGGGATCAACTACATAGCCCACACCACCCCTATTAAGGTGGTCTTTGATTTTCTGGGCACAGGCGGTGGAGTTATGGTTATATGAGCAGAAGCGACATCTGGGACGATCACGTTGGCAGCAGGCAGTGAAGGTGTGACCCCAATGAGAGCAGAAAACACAAAATGCAGGCCAGGATGATAGGCTTCTGCATACAGTGGGGGGAGGAGTGGGTGAGCCTCCACAGTGGTTGGGCACTCCCTTCCCTTCCACTTAACAATGACAGCAGCTTGTAGAGTTTTCCCCCGGTAATGTCGACGTATAATGAGTAAACTAGAATTAAAGTCACACGCATCTCCGATGTCAGCATATAGGGGGAAACGTTTCACTCGGATGTGGCAACATTCTTCAGCATCTACTGGAGGATGGGGGGGGGGTGGCACCAGGACAACCCCGTCAACCCAACAGTAATAAGTGTTTCATAGACCTCAGGAGTCTGACACTTGATAAAGTTTCGGTGAAGCAAGCTCCTGGGCCTTGACCCAGACTGCTCAGTAAGCTCTGCCCAAGAGTGCATGTCAGGTGAAAGTTATTTAATTTACCTAGCTTACATATACTATAAGGCAAAGTTTTAAAGGAAGAAGGTAGGAGTATATACGGGAGTGCAATAAGTAATTAAAAGGAGCTAAAATATATGGTATAACAATGAGTACACAATCAACAACAAATGGGCATAACACGAAATGGCTACCTGGAAACTCCCACAACTTAAGGACAAGCACAGAGCGTCATGCTGTATGGCATAAGAACATAGCAAAACCGACATGGTCTGAACAGTAAGGAAGCCCTGCCAATTGAAAATTGAAATATATAAATATAAATATATGAATAAGAAGTATGCTACAGTGACAGTGAGGAGGGGGGGGGGGGTTTAAGGAATCCGGTACCCTCACAGAAGGCGTGAAGGATGGGGAGGGTGAGAATTTCATAAAGACAGTAACAAGTGATCGTGGGCCTTTCGTGCCCGGTGGCGAGTCAGGTGGTACAGTTCGAACGCTAGTGCTTCCCTAGCGCAGAACTGCTGTACGGCTGACAGAGTACAGTGACATCGTTTTCCAGATGCTTGTGGTTGTTATAATCATGGTCGTGGTTGTTATAATCATGGTTGTGGTTGTTATAATCATGGTCGTGAGTGTAATAATCATGGTCGGGGTTGTTATAATCATGGTCGTGGTTGTTATAATCATGGTCGTGGTTGTTATAATCGTGGTTGTTATAATCATGGTCGTGGTTGTTATAATCATGGTCGTGGTTGTTATAATCATAGTCGTGGTTGTTATCATGGTGTTATAATCATTGTTGGTTGGTATAATCATGGTCGTGGTTGTTATAATCATGGTCGTGGTTGTTATAATCATGGTGGTGGTTGTTATAATCATGGTCGTGGTTGTGGTTGTTATAATCATATAATCATGGTCGTGGTTGTTATATTCATGGTGGTGGTCGTTATAATCATAGTCGTGGTTGTTATAATCATGGCCGTGGTTGTTATAATCATAGTCGTTGTTGTTATTATAATCATGGTCGTGGTTGTTATAATCATAGTCGTGGTTGTTATAATCATAGTCGTGGTTGTTATAATCATGGTCGTGGAGGTTATATTCATGGTCGTGTTTGTTATAATCATGGTCATGGTTGTTATAATCATGTCGTGGGTTATAATCATGGTGGTTGTTATAATCATATTCGTGGTTGTTATAATCATGGTCTGTTGTTATAATCGCGTGGTTGTGTATATCATGGTCGTGGTTGTTATAATGGTGTGTTGTTGTTATAATCATATTCGTGGTTGTTATAATCATGGTCTCGGTTGTTATAATCATGGTCGTGGTTGTTATAGTCATAGTCGTGCTTGTTATTATCATAGTCGTGGTTGTTATAATCATGTTCGTAGTTGTTATAATCATGGTCGTGGTTGTTATAATCATGGTCGTGGTTGTTATAATTATAGTCGTGGTTGTTATAATCATAGTCGTGCTTGTTATAATCATGGTCGCGCTTGTTATAATCATGGTCGTGGTTGTTATAATCATAGTCGTGCTTGTTATAATCATGGTCGCGCTTGTTATAATCATGGTCGTGGTTGTTATAATCATAGTCGTGGTTGTTATGATCATAGTCGTGGTAAGGGCGGAAACGATCTTCCTGCTCGTTACCACTGCTAACTCTCTCGTTTGCTGGTGCGACCAACACTTGGTGGGGTTGGACAGAGGTGAGAACGGCAGCGACTACTTGTTCACCTAGCGGATTCACCTCAGCCGTCATACAGTCACTATCTAGCTACTCCGCTGTTCGCCAAATTCTGGCTGTGATCTCATCATAGGTCCTGGACTCGTGGGCTGTTTTCCCAGACCTGTCAATTCTCTGGACATCAACCACTACCGCTGCTCCCCTCCACCGTTGGTGCACCCGGTGTTTCGTCTGCCGTATCAAGACATCGGCCGCTGTCTTTCGAGTGAGGGTGAACGGACGCTTCCCCCTGAGAGTGGATCACTGTGTTCTGGGTAGGACAACGCCGATCCCCAACGCCGACTCGCCCAAACACAAAAAAACAACAACCAACCAACCAACCAACCTCCTGAGCGCAAGCGTTGCAGTCCCAGTCCGCCCAGTCGGGGTTCCACGCCAGTTGGGCGGCGCCAGCCATCCGTGTTCTGGGACGTTCCCCAGGGCCACTGTTCATCTGTTCATTGTTTGATTATATTGTTTGATTCCCTTAATTGCTGACTCCCATTAATTGTTTGCTTCCCTTTAATTGTTTGCTTCCTTTAATTGTTTGCTTTCCTTAATTATTTGACTCCATTCACTGTTTACTGCATTAATTGTTTGACTCCCGTAATTGTTACTTGATGTTCGTTGAGTGGTGTCAGAGTTTTGCGTTATATTTTTTATAATAAAGAGATATCAATCTCAAACGGTTGTTTGTTATTCCTCAGAAAACCATGGTCCTTGACATTCCTTTATTAAGATCCTGATTAGTCTGGTAAGGGATTTATATCCCTAAGTCCCAGGCCCTTTACAGTCGTAGGTGTTATAATCATGGTCATGGTTGTTATAATCATGGTCGTGGTTGTTATAATCATGGTCGTGGTTATTAGTTACTTTAAGTATCTTGTATACTTTAGGAAGGAATAGAATAAAGGTTAGAATCATTAGTTAAAGAAATATTCGCCATAAGGAGAGGTTAAAATCATAAAAAAAACTATTATGAATCACCGATGATTATTCCGAGATAAATTGTATTATGAAGAGAAGTGACCTTGATTCTGGTTAGATTAGTCATCATCTGTGTTAAGTAATCATAGTCATCATCTACGTTAGTCAGTTTTAGGCCCATCTCACATGACTGACCGACCATGGATGCTCTTTCCGCGCAAGGGTGTTAGTTTTCAATGCGTCTTATTATTTACGCTGGTGGATGTAAGACCTCCTACCCTCACTGACGCAGCTATGGTCAATTTGGTGTTATTCTTGTTTATAAATGCGTTCTAATCTGTCTCAAGTCTATCCGTCCTGTCTATTGCCATCCCAACTGTCTGTTCACCTGCGTGGTGTCTGACTGTAAGCCCTTCTGTACTCTTTGTGTAGTCAAATCTGTCAGTCTTATCCGTTGTTGGCGTGTGTCTGCCTGTTTGTCGAATGTAAACCAGTCAGTCATCTGTCTGTCTGTCTGTCTGTCTGTCATGTTAGTTGCCATATTGTCTAATTGTGCATGTATAAATCTGTCTATTTTTGTAAACCTCCTGTCTGTTTCACTGTCTATATTCACCCTGCGTAGTCATGTCTGTCTGTCTGTATGTATGTGTCTATTGTCTTTGTCTTTCATAAGTCTGTCTATCAGTCTTGTCTTTCTGTGTGTCCTTGAATATGTCTGTATTATGTCTTTTGTTTGTCCGCTTCTCTCTCTCTCCATTTTTATCCGTACACTACTCATCATATTTAGCACTTTTTCTTCCTTATTAAACAGGTGATCTTAATATGGTATTCTGGGAACTTTAAAAAACACATCCCTCCATTCATACCTCCACCTCTCACTATCCCTCTCTCCCATCTCCTTTCCTCGCTCGCCTCTTAAGGATAATAATGTTTCTTCTCCTTCTCTTCTCCCTTTCTATCTTCTCCATGCATTCCTGTTATTATCTTTTTATCTCTTCTCCTTTTCTATGTACAATCAGCCACAGGAATAAGTATACACTGTAGCCTCGTAAGGTCCGAAAATGCTCTGGTAACGTTGAAACTGAGCATCCGGACGCATGATGAAACTCAGCTCCCCCTCACCTGTTATCTCTAACTATTTTCTGTTTCCCCTTCTTTATTCTCCTATTTACTCATCTTCCTTCCTTTACTAATGCCTTCCTAAAGAAACCATCGACATGGGACCAGGTTTGTTCCACTTTATGAAATTTTTGCGATTTTCCCACCAAGTTTGATGAAAAACGATTGTGCAGTTTCAGCTGCCCAGAACAGACACACAGACAGACAGACGCCGAGTCCTATAGTATATTAGATGGGACCACAGGCAACCACAAATACGGTGTAAGGATAAGGAGTATGTCTGACGTCTGTGTGAATGAGTGTGGGCATCATGTTTACTCACTGATAAGGGAGGGACACCGCCGTCCTCAAAGAGGGAGGGGGAAAGCCTAACGTTCCTTTAAAACTATATTGAAATACGAAGGATTCCAAACTTAGCTGATGGATAAAACAAAAATTAATTAATGAATATGATAACTTAGATGTACCTTAGATATGGTGTGTTAATTGACCTCGAAGAGCTGCTTTAATTCACACATACCTGGAAAAAGAAAAGTAAAAAAAAACAATTGAAAGTACCTGCTGTCTATCTCACACACACAGACACATACTTTATATAATTATTTACACTTAACTTACAGAAACAACCAATAATCTTAAGCATTAGCTTATGCCAAATGGTCGACTAAGTGAACTTGTTCAATATGTCAAGAACGCAACAGTAGTATTATTAGTAGTTACCTCGTGTTAGTGGAAGCAGTATCCCTGGCGCTATTCAGGGTCACCTCCGGGCACCGTCTTGACACTTTTATGACAGCTCATGACACTTCATGGAACATTACTGTACTCCATGACACACTTTACACCTTGCTATAGTTCAAGACACTTTGCAACATTTGATAAGATTACTGACAATTTACGACACTTTGCAGCATTAATGGCACTTTATTGACACTTTACAATATCAATGGCACATTACGGCACTGAGAGACTTCACAGCACCTTACGATACTTTTCGACACAGTTTCGCAATATTGTATGTTGCTTGGACATTTTATAACTATTTGAGACTTTATGGCACTATGAAACTATGATTTTACGGCGCTTGAGAACACTGACACTTTAGGACACTTTAGGCACTGACACTTAAAGGAACTTTGAAACTTTAGGACCCTTCATGATACTTTGGGACACTTTGCCACCATAACACACTTCATGACACGCCTCTAACACTTCATGCTACAACGGGAAATTGGTAACTGAAATAGGTTTTCATGTGTAGTTTTTTTTAATGTTATAAACGAATATGGCCTTTATTTCCGGAGGCGATGGATATTTATGGCGATATGTCCACTTTCGCTATCAACTTCATTGGGGACCCTTAAGTGGGCAAGGTTTAAAATGGCAGAGGAGAAAATATTTTCTGTGTTTCGCAATGATGGTGTTCTTGTTTTCGGAGTTCAGTCGGGGGGGGGGTGCATAAACTCGAAGGAATATTGATAAAGACCAAATTTTTGCGTATGTAAATCTCCCTAGATACTGGAGTGTTGCTCAGATTGGTCAAGTAGATCACGTGATTGTGATAACACAGAGACCGAATATAAAAACTCGCGAAAAAGTGTTTTCAGCTAATTTAAAATCCGCCAATATAGTTGTATCAGGTCCACCAAACGTAAACACGTTTGATTGTGTACGAAACCTGGTTCACCGAATCCCTTTTTGCTCGTCCATCAATTATACAATTACCTAACTTTCCTAAGCAATTCTGTAATAACTTATTATGACAACAATAACAGTAACAATGACAATGATAAAGCAACATTTCACCTTTGAAAATCCCACCTAACTTTCCTAACATACTGTTATGACCCTCCTCTACCGCTTACCCAGCTTCCACCACTGGTTACCACCGGCCAGGGTCGTATATAGAGAAGCAGTTTATATTTCACAAGTGTTGTCTAATTACCATTGGCTGTTCCGCCAATCTCCGGTAATTTTCTGACGTTCTGTATCAGTATTATCACGTGCCTGAGCGCTCGGGAACTCGCATAGCGTGAGGCATATGTTCACGCCTACATTTCACACAAGCTATTAACTTGTTAATTGTACTTATTATATTATTATTGTTCTTAGTTACTTAGGTTAATTGTATATTTATGTATGTTATTAATATGCATCATTGTCTTACTCTGTTAAGTCAAATCAAGAGTAGTATTAATTAATTATATAAACTATCCAGCAAATGTCCTGGATCACGTGATATGAGACGCTCTCCTCCACTGCATGCTCCACGCTTCCCCAGTAGCGAAAAACCGTGGCATATGGTAGACGTGTCCATTCGTTCTCTAGCCTTGACCCTTGTCTAGTGCCTTGTCCAGTCTTCTGCAATGCCCTAGGGGTATCAGGTATTAGTGACACGTTTAGTTAGGCCTAGGAAGGGGTCCTGGTGGTAAGGAATCTCCTGTTTGGTAGGAAATAACTATTTTGTAGGGATTGTTGTATGTATATATTTTGTATGTCTGTGTAATATAGTTATGTTAAGTAATATTCGTTTGGTCTAACTCCTTACGGTATATTTTCACCCTTCCGGCATCACTCTTATTTTAATATACAATTACTTATACCCTTAAATTCATGTTTGCTAGTCATTACTCCCTTTAGAACATAAATTGAATTAATTAATTATCTTCCCTTTTGTGACTTACTTATTTCAACTTGTTCATACTTATTCAAGTACATTTAGTTGAGTAGGTTTTTGTGGGGATAATTATTGCCGTGTTCCCTATTTGTTCCTTTATTTGTTAATAACTTGGGGTAGGTTTCACTCCCCAGGTATAAAGGGTAGTGGGATCGCGACAGTATTCAGACAAACAACAGACTGGTTGATTTCCACCAGGTCACAGAAACACACTTGTGTACTGTAGTCTTCTTTAATAAGCACTAATTTTTCACAACATTGTTAACAGCATAATGGCTTCACAGCTGGACTTCTCACTTCGAATATACACTGTAGTCGGCACACTACCAGTGTACAATTCCTTAGTCATTTCACTTTTATATTGATCACAACAATTTCACAATACTTGCACGACAACTATCTTCAGTTGTTCTACTAGGCTTGTACTAGGCTGGTACTCTGAGAAGACACCGTTGACTAACTTCACTAGGCAGCCCAGTGCTACTTATATACTTCATCAGACGCCTCTCGAACAACCTAGCAACACCCAAAGAGTCCTGGGTGGTTCTAGAATCTTCTACTCTGGTCGAGGCTTACAAACATGATGAAATACTTTCTAGAATATTCATACATAAGTAATACATCAATATATACAATAAAATCTCCCTAAACTTGCCGAAATACCTAATGCATGGGACAGAAAACAATCAAAACGCCTAGTTTACAAACAATATTATACCGAATTATGCTTCGGCATAACAATATAATAACAGCGAATGTAGAGAAATGTGACCGTAAATCTGTGATAGACGCGCAAAAACTGAATTGTAAAACCTAGTTTCGTACACGACCAAATATGTTTGTTTAGTGGACGTGATATGAGCAGGACCAAGATACAACAGTAATGACGAATTTAAAGTTCGAAAAACGCAATTTCGTTAATATTTATGCTGAAATTTGTTTCACATGAGCTGAAGGGGCCCAGTGTTTCTCAAACTTTTTCACTCCGTTCCTCCATGAGACACTCTCAACATCCTCGTGGCTCCCCCTTCAGTTCTCTCCCAAGCCCCTCACAAATAATGATGAAAATAAACTGTTTTGGTACTCTTCCTTTATTTTAATGTTTACAATAATCAAACAGAATGCATAATTTGTTACAGTTCAATAGGATGGATGACATTGTTTCCTTTCAGTCAGTCGACTGATTCGAGGTTGAGTCACTGATAAAGCACATCTCATGTCTGGGTCCACATGTAACCGGTTTCAGCTTTTATTCTTTATTTGAAGAAGGTTGGAGAAACCAGATTCACATAAATAAGTAGTAGAAAATGACAAGAGGACTCGAAGTGCGATCTCACTAACTTTTGGATATGACTCGTACATTGAGCACCAGAATACCGTCAGAGATTTTTCTTCACAGAGGTCTCTGGCAGCAGAATCGTTCCTGAGATCAAGAAATTCGTCCCGAACATCGTCGGAAATGGCAGCAATATCAAGAGTGCTAGAGAAAGGATTCCTCACCAATTTCCCTTCCTCCTCCTCGAATTCTGGGAAGTACCTTTTGAGCTCACTTTCCAAGGATTTCAAGTGCTGAATTATTTCATTTTTGAGTGATGGGTCAAGTAGACGATCCTCTTCAATATCGTCAAGAACAGTTGAGAGATTCTCAAACATGGCAACATTTCCTGTACTGACTTTCCTTTGCCAGTTCTGGAGTTTGTCAAGAAATGCACAAATACAATCCGTGTGGTGAAACGCATTTCTTTCCTTGCCTTGTAGCTTGAGATTCAGCCAGTTTAGCTGCTCAAATATGTGTGCCAGGTACGCAAGACGTGGGTCCCACAACACCTCGTTGAAGTGACTTAGTAGATCATCCTTCCCTTTCATTTCCTGGAACAACTTAAGTTCTCCCCGAAGTTCGAGCACTCGATTCACAACATTACCCGTGGAAAGTCATCGGACTTTGGAATAAAAGAAGAGGGTTTCATACTCTGAATCCATGCATCTACAGAGGTTCTGGAAAAGGCGAAAGTTCAAATCTCCTGCTTTCACAAAGTTGACGCATTTTACCACTGCCTCCAGGATCTTGCACAGGGCATCAGGGAGGGTTTTCGACGCCAATGCAAAACGATGGACCATAAAATGAACTCCTTTGGCATTCGGAGCTATTTCCTTGACGTGCTTCTGTAACCCCGATGTCGATCCCAGCATCGCCGGAGCCCCATCAGTACAAACTCCACAACAATTTTCCCAGATGATCCCGTTAGCTGTGAAGAAAGAAATCAACTTTTCCATCACATCGAAAGCTGTTGTGGTAGTTTCAAGATGTGTACAGAACAGATATTCATCCTTGATGTCATGCAAGAATACATACCTACCGTAGCTGTGCAGAAGAACTCACATCCGTTGACTCATCCAACTGTATTGCAAACATACCATTTGGAGACGATTTAATCTCCTGTATCATTTGTTCCCTTACCAGCTGACATTTCACTAATTCTCCGTTTCACCGTGTCGGCTGACAAGGAAATCTGCTTAATCTTACTTCACTTGCCTCTCCAAGAACCCGTTTGACCATTTTTAAAGCACACTGCTTAATCAAATTTTCACCAATCGCGTGGGCCTTCTTCTTCTTTGCTATTTCAATGGAAACCTTATATGATGCCTCAACTACACTTAATTTCTATTGTTGGAAAGCACCACTATCATCCAGTCTTTGTTTTGTCCAACCAAACTCCATTCATGGCGCTTGAAGACAACCCCCTCTTTCCGCATACTGGGGTGGATTGACGTCAGATGATGCTTCAGCTTACTAGTCCTCATGGAATCGTTCCCAGTACTTTGAAACACAACACACACTGAAGTTTCTCGATGCCATCAGCGAGGATTGACGTAAATCCGTAGTTAATGTATTCATCATTGTACTTCCGCTTCTTAGCAACACTGGCAGCTATCACAAATCTAAGGAAATATAAAAAAAACACAATGCAAACAGACAGAAACAGATGAATCTCTTGGTTTAAAAAAACCAAAAAATAATAATTTCTCTCTCTCTCTCTCTCTCTCTCTCTCTCTCTCTCTCTAAATGTTGACTAGTTCTTTAAAAGACAGTGTCAGACAGAAACAGACGAATGATAAAGACTAAAAATTTTAATGATAAAAAACAAAAATGAGACAACAATAGGAATAGCAAACACACAAACAGGCATGAAGTCCATACATACTGCATGTAAACATGCATAAAGTCCATACACATGTAAACATACACAAAATGCCTATGCAATCACAAGTAAAACATACACAAACAATCCACTCACAGTACACTGACATATTTTTATAATGATATCTTGAGCCAGACTGAAAACTTTAGGTCTGATCACCACTTGTAAAGCGATGGCACAAGGATGTGTACCGAATATGAGAGATCAGTGACTCAGTCCAGCGCCCGTCACCGTGACAGGAACTAGAATCGTGCAATCTGAGCGAATCCGTTGGAAATGAAAAACTAGCTGCTGCACCATACTATGTAAATATAAAAAATGTACCTTATGGGTATTTTGATTACACAACATACAGGTGTTACATTATGTATTTATAATTTATGACGAGTGTAAAAAAATACACACGGCACATCAGAATAATCTAAATATATACACAACTCACACAAACTAAACACTTGATTGAACACTCATACCTACATGGGAGAAATAATAAAGTTTAGATCTCTCACCCCTACAGCTATCCTAGGAAAAAAAAGTCAAACCTTGCCAACAATGTCCACCAGACTCCAAGACGAGTGGAGAGCGAATGTCTTAGCTTCGAGGGTTCAGGAACAGTTTTGATCTTTTTTCGATACATCAGACTCAATCATCCAAAAAACGAGCATATAATCTTTTGCAATTTGTTACTTTATACTTTATGCTTTATGATTAGAACAGATAAAGACAAAGATCTCTAAAGCTACATGTGTGGAGAAACGAATGAGTAAAACACGACCAAACTCAGACCGTTATAGCACTGGGACGAGGTTTGAGCCTGCTCGTTCAAGTCTTGAATTTGTCTCGTTTCGCGGTTTCATATTTATGAGAATGTCAACAGAGGCCTCTAACAAGACAAGATAAAGGAAGTGTTGTCTCTGCCTTAGTGCCGGCAAGGAAATACATGAATGTTGATAGACAAACAAATAGCTGGTGAAGAGACTGAAATTGAGGAGGCCAGCAAAGTATTGGTAGTTTCGTCAGTGTAGTAAACACCAAGTGTTTATACGTGTCATAAAGTAGTTATAAGGGTTTTTAAGTATTTTTAAGTTCAAAAAGTGTTTTTACGTCCCGTAAAATTTTCATAAGTACTGTGATCACATGTATCACAACGTGTTTGTAAGTAACGCAAAGTGCTTATAAGTGTTGTAGGCTATTTGTATTATGAAGTGTTATAAGTTATATGAAGTGTTTGTGGCATGAGGAGTTTTAAGTGTCATTAAGTATTTGTAGTATAAAGTGTCGTAAAATGGCATGAGGTGTTTGAGTGACAAATTGTCACGTTATGTCACAAAAATTCATAACGGGAATGGTAAGTGAGAGAAGGATAATTTTGGAGATATGACCACTTACATTATCAACGAGAACACTGGTCAACAGCCAAAATGGTTCACATATGAGATCATGCTCACACAACTAATTTCATATTGCTGAATTCGAATCTGATATTTGTTTTCTATCAGACCAGGTTTTATAAAAAAATCAATAGGTACAAATATTTAATATTTCATCACGTGTCGTGCAAAAGATGAGATTATCTCATGTGACTGTGGTTTCATGACTAATTTCATATTAATGAATATTAATTGGATGTTTCATTCTACCATCAGACCTACTTTCTTAAAGAATAAAAAAAATAGTAAATATAGTAACATTATCGCGTCATGCAAGATACAATTTTAAACCTATCACAGATAAGCTCATAAAAAATTGTACCAAAAAACATAAGTTCAAATCCTTTATAATGACAAAATATGAAGTTCTAAAAGTGCTTCTGAACTTTACTCTTTCTCTTGTACAGCTTGCTCTCTTCTCGTTGCAGTGTCCAGCAATAGTCGCCCATCATGTTAGGACTGAATTGTCCCTGATATCTGCTCTCCATTATGGCGATATCTTGATGAAATCTTTCGCCGTGTTCATCACTAACGTCTCCAAGGCTACCTGGGAAAAATTCAATATGAGAGTGGAAAAAATGCAATTTCAAGGACGTCCTTGCTCCCAATGCATGATAATTCTGAAGCATGGTTGTTACGATTTCTTTGTAGTTGTCAGCACGATAGTTTCCAAGAAAATTCTTTGACACATTGACAAATGATTCCCATGCTTTTTTCTCCAGTGGGTTCAATGTTTTGGTGAATTCGCTATCATTAACTAGTATACGAATTTGTGGTCCATTCAAGACACCTGCTTTCAACTTGGCTTCGGAAACCACACCACCTAGTTTCTGAGATAAGTATAGAGTCCCAGCACCGAATTGATCCATAGCTTTGATGAAATTTTTAGCCAAACCGAGCTTTAGATGCAGTGGAGGCAAAAATATCTTTTCTGGATCTACAAGCGGATTGTGAGCACAGTTAAACCTTCCAGGCGCATCTCTTGGTCTTGTCGGCCAATCCTTTCTCACATAGTGCTCTGCATCAGCTCTGCTGTTCCACAAGCACAAAAAGCACATGTGCTTTGTGTAGCCACTCTGAAGGCCCAGTAGTAAACTGATGACTTTGAGATCGCCACATATCTTCCACTGGTGTTTCTCATACTCTATAGCGGCCAACAGAATTTTCATTGTTTCATAGCTCTCAGTCATTTTTGTTGCGTGTGCTATTGGGACAGATGGAAGCCGATTGCCATTGTGTAAAAGAACAGCTTTCAGAGAGTCTTTTCCTGAGTCTATAAACAGCCTCCAATCCTCTGTCTTGTATGTTTCAGACTTGCAGAGTTGTTGCATGAGAGATACTGCGTCCTCGCAATAACAAAGGTTGTTTGCCATCTTGAAAAATGCAGACAGCTGTCTATGTCGGTAACGCGCTGTAGTGATATGCACTCCATCTTCTAGCAGGTTACGCTGCTTTAGTCTGGATCCCAAAACTTCAGCCTTTTCTTTTGACAAGTTTAGGTCCCTGATGAGATCATGAAGCGCTTCTTGAGTAAATAGTTTAGGCCTGGTATTTTCAGAGTCATCCTGGTAGTCGTTTTCCATTGAGATAGAGGTAGAATCGGAATCACTCAATTCTTGTTCAGTCGGTGGATTTGGGACTGGAAGTTCAGCACTGTGCGGTACTGGTCGGATTGCAGAAGCAATATTGGGGTACTGTACCTTGCCTCGTGTCTTGATTTTTATTCCCTTAATATTTGTGAGACAGAAGTAGCAGTCACTACTGTGGTCTTTAGGTTCACGCCATATCATTGGTACAGCAAACGGCATTCCTGAACTTCGTTTACCACACATCCACTCGCTCAGGTGGTTAACACAAGACTTACAGGCTACATGAGGTGCCCATTTCTTGTCTTGGTCACCCAAATGACATTTGAAGTAACTTTTGTAGTTCAGTCGAACAGCTTTTGTGATTGGTTTCTTGAGGCTACCAGGAGTGAAGGCACCACATATGTAGCAAAAACTGTCAGCACCGTTCACACACTTGCGACGTTCCATGTTTTGTTAATTTCAGAGTAATTACAAATCATGCAGGTGTAGATATGCAATATCATGAATCAGCAAACTGAAACAAACAAAAAAGCACAAATCAGGACAAAATAATTGCATAAGTGGAGCCAATGAGCATATAAATTACTGTATGAATAGCATGGTACACTAAATATATAGATATGCTGGTTCTGGAAAACTGAGCCTGATACAGCTATACGAATGTCATAATTGAGTTCAGCACATACAATTACACTAGAATCAGACTGTTTTGATCCAGAACCATGAGAATTTTTTTTTATGTTGACCAGTGGAATGGTTCCCTAAGATGGATAAGGGTTGGAAGATGAGGGTAAATGTGGCGTTAAAACAAACTAAAAAAAATACACCAATCCAACATTTCCCTACCTTACTTAACTTTGAAAACTCTTGCTCCTATTTACTTAATTGATACCGATGGGAAAGGATACAGTGACGTGACATATAGCAAGAAATTATGCAGAATGGCTTCTTTCCACAGTCGTTCAAAGCAGGACTTCCATTTTATTTGGATGTCAAAATTATACTGATTACAGTGTAAGTCAGTAATTCTCGAAGAAAATATTCAGCATTCGTAAATTTCACAAGACTTAGCTGTACTGTACTGTGATTTGTATGTTTCTCAAACTGGGGGACACGGCAAGATTTAGATTTTAGGGGGTCCATGGCGGGCTAGTGTAAGTAGTATATGTTTGGAGAAAATGTGGAAACTCTGATTCAACTTTTTTTTTTTTACTTTTGCCTTGTTAGGGAAGAAATCGTTTTTTTTTTATTTGTCTTTTTTTGTCATTGTGTGTAATCATAATACCCGTACGGTATAGTTTTGATACTTACATAGTATGGTGCAGCAGCTAGTTTTTCATTTCCAACGGATTCGCTCAGGTTGCACGATTCTAATTCCTGTCAACAGGGTGACGGGAGCTGAACTGAGTCACTGATCTCACATGTTCGATACATGTCCGTGTGTCATCGCTTTACAAGTGGTGATCAGACAGAATGTTCTCAGTCTGGCTGAAGTTATCACTCGGAAAATATGTGAGTGTACTGTGAGTGGACTGTATGTGTATGTCTCACTTGTGATTGCATAGGCATTGTATGTATGTATGTATGGACTTTATGCACGTTTGTGTGTTTGCCATTCCGATTATTGTTTCATGTTTGTTTTTTATTATAAATTTTTTTTTTGCCTTTAACATTCGTCTGTTTCTGTCTGACATTGTTTTTTTTTAAAGAACTAGTCAACATTTAGAGAGAGAGTGAGGGAGATTACCAATTTTTATAAAACCAAGAGATTCATGATGTCTTATATTTCGGTTTTTTATTATATTAAATTTTAATATTTATCATTCGTCTGTTTCTGTCTGTTTGGCATTGTTCTTTTGTCATTTCATTAGATTTGCGATGGCTGCCAGTGTTGCTAAGAAGCGGAAGTCCAGCTGTGAAGCCATTATGCTGTTAACAGTGTTGTGAAGAATTAGTGCTCATTAAAGAAGACTACAGTGCACAAGTGTGTTTCTGTGACCTGGTGGAAATGAACCTGTCTGTTTGTCTGAATACTGACACAGAACGTCGGAAAATTACCGGACACTGGCGGGGCAGCCAATGGTAACTCGACAACACTTGTGAAATATAGTGCTTCTTTATATACGACCCTGGCCGGTGGTAACCAGTGGTGGAAGCTGGGTAAGCGGTGAGAGGAGGGTCATAACAGTATGTTAAGAAAGTTAGGTGGGATTTTCAAAGGTTAAATGTTGCTTTATCATTGTCATTGTTACTGTTGTCGTAATAAGTTATAACAGAATTGCTTAAGAAAATTAGGTAATTGTTTAAATGATGGACGAGCAAAAAAGGGATTCGGTGAACCAGGTTTCGTACACAACCAAACGTGATACAACTATATTGGCGGATTTTAAATTTGTTATCACAATCACGTGATCTACTTGACCAATCGGAGCAACATTCCAGTATCTAGGAAGATTTACATACGCAAAAATTTGGTCTTATCAATATTCCTTCAAGTTTATGGCTCCCCCTTCGACTGAACTCTGAAAACAAGAACACCATCATTGCGAAACAGAAAATATTTTCTCCTCCGCCATTTTAAAGGTTAGGTCAAGTTTTCATTTTTTTTTAATCCCACATTTTCCTGCTTCAAAACCTTGCCCACTTTAGGGTGAATCCATATGTTAATCCCCCAATTAACCGGGTTGTTCACATATATTAGATGTTGGGGTTTTAGTAACGAAACTCAATTGATGTTCCTTGTTTTATTACAAAAGGATTGTCTATAATTCCTGTAAAGGCCTGGGACTTAGGGATAGAAATCCCTTACCAGGCTAATCAGGGTCTAAATAAAGGAAAGCCAAGGACCATGGTTTTCTGAGGAATAACAAACAACCGTTTGAGATTGGCATCTCTTTACTATAAAAAATATAACGCAAAACTCTGACACCACTCAACAAACCTCAAATAATTACGGGAGTCAAACAAATAAGGCAGTCAACAGTTAATGGAGTCAAACAATTAAAGGAAGCAAACAATTAAAGGAATCAAACAAATAGTGGGAGTCAGCAATTAATGGATTCAAACAATTAAATGGAGTCAGCAATTGATAGAATCGAACAATAAAGGGGAATCAGCAATTAATGGAATCAAACAATCATAGAATCAAACAATGAACAAATATTTCCTACGGCAGTGGCCCTGGGGGAAGGTTCTGGAACACGGTGATGCACAGTCAGGGTAGGGAAGCGTCCATTCAACTCCACACTCGGGGGACGTCTTGAAATGGCAGGAGACCACCGGGGCACAGACGGAATGAGATGAACTGACGGTCGTGGTATACGGTAGTGGTAGATGACCAGAGAGTTGGCAGATGATAGGTGAAGGTCTGGGAACACAGCCCACGAGTCCAGGACCTATGATGAGATCACAGCCAGAATTTGACGGACAGCCGGGTAGCTAGATAGTGACTGTATGGGGGCTAGGTTGAATCTGCCTGTGACCCAGATAGTCGCTGCCGTTCTCACCTCTGTCCAACCGCCCCAAGTGTCGTCTGCACCAGCAAACAAACGAGTTAGCAGCGGTAACCAGCCGGAGGATCGTTTCCGCCCTTACAATTCCTGAGTGTAGATCAACCGTAAGTTCCACTATTTATGAGTGAACGAGAAAGAGGACGTTAGTACATAAATAAACGATATGCCTATATGCTGAGTCACCCAAAGCCATTGGCAGGTTGGCTAATCGCCAACAACACTTACCCAAACATCTGGAACTAGGCCTATACAATATTAAATGTATTTTACGGAATTAATGGACGCGAAGCATGAAATTAAGGGACTATTAGTAAATTTAAAGTTATTATAGATTATTTCTTAGTCTAAATATGTTAAGGGTGTCCCAAAGAAGCTATTTATTTTGCAAAAGGTGATGTCACTATGCAGGCTTGCCTAGGAGCATTCCGCCCAGGCTTGGGCCTCAGTCAGACGAAAGCGGTCGGCATAGACGGACGCTTCTCTGCGCTTCCGCCCAAGAGAAGCGATTACTTGGTCTGGTCTCCTTGCCTATACGCCATTCAGTTTGCAAGTAAGTTTTATTCTATCTCAGACCGGGTTGGATAGGGCAGAGAAGGAGTTAACAACAGCTAACAGAGGGTTTTTTGCAGGGTTTCTGAGAAGCCCACGCGTTTGACGCAATTGACATGATTGAAGTGGTTTGAGCGTGGGTGGAACGATCTGAGCGGATTTATCACTGGTTAGCGAGTTTTTTGCTGGGACCTCCCGAAGTGAACGAGTGCCCCTGACAGCTAAACTACGTAGGACCAGTGTCCGCCCTTGGTTGATGATCGTTCTGGGTCATCAGATCTCCTCACCTTGGTTCAAAACACCACATGTCTTCGGTCAGTTAGAAATATTATCTACCGGACGGGAAAATAGAACCCTTCCCTCAGCTAGACAGGGTTCACCTGCTGACAGTCGCTCTCTTCCGGTTCATGGATGTACTGAGTGAAAAACTGAGGCAGTCTGAGTGAATGAACGGTCACACACTGAGACCAGGAGTCTTGTGGGTACTTAGAGACATTTTATCTCCCCAGTATGGGTGTGCTCTGAGCATATGTGTGATGCATGTTAGCGGAAATGGTGGTAAGGTGTGTTTAGAATTTACCAAGTCCAGGTGTGAAAACAACGCTCTTCATGGTTGATTTTCACACGTGAGACGTAAGAGTTCCTCTCCAAAGTTGTGAAGGGCTTGTAGTGCCTTAAAAGTATGGGTGCATTAGGAACCTATGTGTGACGTATATGTAAGGGCGGAAACGATCCTCCGGCTGGTTCCCGCTGCTAACTCGCTTGTTTGCTGGTGCAGACGACACTTGGGGCGGTTGGACAGAGGTGAGAACGGCAGCGACTATCTGGGTCACCGGCAGATTCAACCCAGCCGCCATACAGTCACTATCTAGCTACCCGGCTGTCCGTCAAATTCTGGCTGTGATCTCATCATAGGTCCTGGACTCGTGAGCTGTGTTCCCAGACCTTCACCTATCAACTGCCAACTCGCTGGTCATCTACCACTACCTCATACCACGACCGTCAGTTCATCTCATTCCGTCTGTGCCCAGGTGTTCTCCTGCCATTTCAAGACGTCGCTCGAGTGTGGAGTTGAATGGACGCTTCAATACCCTGAGTGTGCATCACCGTGTTCGAGACCCTTCCCCCAGGGCCACTGCCGTAGGAAATATTTGTTCATTGTTTGATTCTATGATTGTTTGATTTCATTAATTGCTGACTCCCCTATATTGTTCAATTCTATCAATTGTTGACTCCATTCAAATGTTTGAATCCATTAATTGCTGACTCCCATTATTTGTTTGGTTCCTTTAATTGTTTGCTTCCTTTAATTGTTTGACTCCATTAACTGTTGACTGCCTTATTTGTTTGACTCCCGTAATTATTTGAGGTTTGTTGAGTGGTGTCAGAGTTTTGTGTTATATTTTTATAGTAAAGAGATGCCAATCTCAAATGGTGGTTTGTTATTCCTCAGAAAACCATGGTCCTTGACTTTCCTTTATTAAGATCCTGATTAGCCTGGTAAGGGATTTCTATCCCCAAAGTCCCAGGCCTTTTACTGCATGCTTACGGGAATTGGTGGAGGAAAACATTCATGACTCCTGAAATCTAGAGAAAACACTGACAAAAACAGCGGAGCACCCACATGCCTGATGGATCATGGGTGATTTTCTCGGGTTTCATGTAAATGCCGGCCTCCTTGGCAGGCTAGTAGTTACACCTTTCGGGTTATTGGACAGTTAGGATTGTAGCATTTTTGGGTCAACCCAGACAGGCTATGATTGATCCATGTGTGTAGTTCATATTCCTTAATATTTTGGATACTATTTCTCAGTGACTGATATTATTTTGTTGTGTGGTAAATATTCCTGAATATTTTTTATACTATTTCTCTGGGATTGATATTATCTTCTTGGATGCCCTTAAGGTATTGTTCATTTATTTCTTAATATTTTTGATACTATTGTTTTTCTAATGTTTATGTGCCATTAAGGGATGTAAGATAACGAGGGAACTGTTTTCAGAGGAGCTCCTCATTCTGGTGTAAGTAGCACTGTTAC